>NC_081215.1:18420273-18720273 GCF_902713425.1 Acipenser ruthenus
AAAACTAAAACCAATCATATTCTTTTATGACAAATCTGGCATTTCTGATTTTTCGGACAAGCTCTGTTTTTGTTTTTGGGGAGAGGCTGAAATTTCCCAGGTGGTCTCTGATTTTGCAAGACAGAGAGGCAGGCAGTATATATATATATAGATATATATATATATACACACACACACCATAGAAGATTTATAGTTCCATATTAGATTTATATTCCTTACTTTCAGGTAGTCTGTTACTGCATCACTTCCTAGGTCATTTCACCTCGGCCGTGTCTTTGGGTCAAAACATGTCATGGGTTGAAAACGGTGTCAGTCATTACGGTAGAGAAAGCAGTTTATGGGTAAAGTCAAATCCCCGGGATGTGTCTGAGGTAAACTGTTCAGCTCTGCAGCTGCAGTCCCTGGCATGGGGGCAAGGCTCTGCCCTGCGTTGTCTGCGTTGTCAGTTTTCTGGGAGGCTGGTAGCTGTGTCTGTAATCCGTCAGGTCCGCTCTGGCAAGGCTGAGCAGACCAGCCGTGGGCGCAGTGGGTTTACCTAGAGCACACTGATATATCAATCCAAGCTGTCGCTTCTCATCCATACAGATGCCCAGAGGTTGTCTCTCCAGTTGCCACGGTAACCGCTATAATTGGCTGCTGCCTCAAGCGATCCCTGAAGCTCAGAAATGAAAGGGTATCTCTCTTATGAACTTTGCCTTGATAACACTGCACAACCAGGAAGCATGCTTCATAACCAAAAGCACTGCAATACCATTAGGCTGATTGAACTGTGTAACTTTGTATCCGTAAGCAGGGGTGGCTTCACAGAAACTTGCTATGTGTAATGGTTTTTGTTGCTTCGTAGCTTTCTTGACAGACAGTGTGGATATACTGCGCTAAGTGTTCAAACAGAAACATCTGCACATTTAGTTAAAAATAAGCTGTGCAGGCCCAAATAGGAGGGTGCAGTATGTTATATTCTGTAATGAATATAGAATATCTGTTCTGAGGTTTACTCGCCTGGTACAGGTTTTAAATATAACCTTTTAATTAACCTTTCTCTTTTGATCTAAATTGCTTTATTCAAATTTTCTATGTTCCATGAGATACATTATCATGCATCCCATTTCTAAAATAGTGTGACCATGTTATAAATTTTCCTGCGATTTGCCCATAGGGGAAAATAAAGGCCATTGAGTATCTCTGTAAATAGGCGTACAATTTCAGGTGAGAGCTGAAACAGTACTGGAATGAGAATTTTACAAAGCAAATACTTTTCTTCTGGTGACACTGGTGCTTCAGGCATTGGCTTTGAAAGTGAAGGGACAGAACGTTACAGAGACACTTTTAATGATATCATTCAAACCTGTCCGCTCAATGCTATCAGTGACTTTGCTGTTAAATGAGTGACTCTAGTTAGCCGGACGGCTGCTTGCCACTTTGACCACCTGATGTTATCCCTGTTGAGCCAGCTAAATCTAATGGCTATCTTTCACACTTGTGCATTCTCTATATTCTATAAAAGTGGGTTTTATATCTTCAAATAAACCAGTTAAGTGCATATACCCAATAACTGCAACTCTGTCTGGGGAAAAGACTCCAGGTATGACACTATGACACTTAAAAAAATAAATGATAATATTACACATTTCGGTCATGCTTTATATTATTTCAACAAGAGCAACTACATGCTCAATTATTATTATAACATTAGTGTAAAACCATGGTAGTAGCAATGGCCAAAAGTTTAATCAGAGTAATATATACACATAGAGGCTTGCTGTAGTTCTAGGAGCGAGGCTCAGCTCGCTACGCTAATCCTAGTGGTTCCTCAACCTATATAGTCCAGGCTCACCTTCCAATACTTGTTCTGTAAGCCTTTCTCCTCCACCTCCCCACCGCCGCCTTTGCAACTGTATCTCCCTTCTGGGGGTCAGTGGTCCTCCTTCATCCAGCCTTGGTGACCTCTGACCAACGTCGGAGGTCACACCTCAAACCAGGGCGGCTCCTGTCAGTCCAGAAGACGAGATCCTGGGCCAAACAGTCAATCATCCCACACTCCACTTTAGATCTTACACTGCTGAGCTTCAGTCTTTGAATATATTACTCTGATGAAACTTTTGGACATTGGTACTATCGTGGTTTTGCAATGGATAACCAGTGAATATTAAAGGAATAGAACCATATTTTATACAATTGCATTGATCATTTGAAAATGCACAGCTATGATGCCATTTTTCCAATAAGCCATAGCATTGTAGCTACAATTGCCCATTGGTAAAGAACCATTTATATGTCCATTGTAGAGCCATTGAAGATATAGCTTGCAAAAATCCAGCTTCTCATTTACATCAAAGTATATTAGTAGATTAGTTTCAGTTAGCTGAAAACAGACATCCATCCAGTATCGCCATTATTTATTTAGGAAAAGTGAAACACTAGCTGGGTAAACTATCATATACGCTACTTCCTCTTTGCAGATGCAAAAACAGAAAGGGTCAGATTATATCTTTTTTTGTACAGTATCAGGTCACAATAGGCTACAAAATAATTAGCAGATAAACTAGGCCACTGAACATGATTTTGGCTTCACAATTAAAATGTAGCACACCTGATTCTGAGATAAACAAGACCTCAGTTTTTAAATGGTCGACTCACTGAGTCATTGCTGGCTTCAGAGACTCTGTATATCACACAGCTCTTGAATCAAACACGAGAAATCTAGCATGAGAAACCTAGATATTTTGTATTTTTAGGGTTTCTGGTTTTAAGATGCAATAGTTATTTTTAGTCCAGCACATTCTTCAAGAGCTCATTTCATGTACAACCATCTCAATGTTTAACAAAGGCGCTGTGGCATAAGAAAGCACGTCAGTGAAATTCATAGACCATGGTGAGCTTTTTTCACTTTACTGGTGGCTATAATTTTGCTTTCATATAACTTATAATTTTGCCCAGTTTTATGACTGAATGACTGAATCATTTATTTTAGATATATATAAAAATATAGATGTGCCATACAGACATTCGATCAGTCAGACAGCCTCCAGGTATCCCCTCTAGATTATGCTATGGTCAATAACTTATGCTATAGAAATGACTTAACAAGATTCAACACAACTGAACAAGCTCTTCTCTACACATATACATACATGTTAAAATAAAACCTTTTCTGATTATATTAAAGAGGTTACACTGAAGATACTGATGCGCAGATTCAAACTGACCATCGAGGCTTCCCAATAATGTGGTTAATACGCTGCACTTCAACGTATGACTTAATAAACTGTGGTAAATGACACTCAATTATCAAATTCGTCTGGTGGCAACTTGCTGTTCTGATAATCATGGGTGTCTTGTTTTGGTGTAAAGGGCAAAGTCAAATTTGCTTGGCTAATCCAGAGTTTTGGATAATCGAGTGCCAGGTAGGCTTTGATTTGAGTCTGTAAAGATGATCACACATTGCACAGTTCCGTGTTAATACATCCGCAATTTAAAACCAACCTACGATTAAACAATACATCTCATGTGTGCTGATTAATAGCAGCGCTAGAGCCTTCTTCTCTGTTCTACTACACTGAGGTTTCCTGGCAAGTATCAGAATACTCCTTCCATTATTCTGTGCTCTTCTGCTCCAATATTGAGTTACTATCACTTAGCTTTGCTCTGCTTTGAGCTGAAGCTACAGATGCTAAGTGATGGCACTGAACAGATCCAGTCACAGAAGTATTATCATTCGATTAGTATGCCCTGTGTCCCCTTGCCAGCATACATTATACAATGGCAAAGATCAACCTCCTATTCATTTAAATCGGCTATGTGATGCCATGGTTGTTTTTAATTTCAAATGACCTCATAGCCATTGTGATATTGCAATATGGCAATCCAGGAAGTGTGTGCTTGTGGGATATCGATAAAGTCATGCTATATTGTTTATAGCAAAATAAAGTACAGCACAGTTTCCTATGTGTGCTTTACTTTATATTGCACTGTTATATATAAGTTGGAAAATATCAGGAAAAAAATTATTTGCTGTAACAGGGGAGACCTGGACTGGCCGTCTGACGTATGCACGATGCTGCAGGAAGAGGGCGGCAGTCCCGGGGAATCCGCCTGTCAGTCATGGCAGTGACACAGAGAGGTGGGGAAGAGAATGTGTGGGCTTTCCCTCTCTCTGAGTGGCTGGGGGGCGGGCTCATGGGGATTGCTCGGCCTATAAACGAATACTTTGTTGTTCCCTCAGGTCTGCCCTTTTTAGATGAATGAGCCAGCGGAGGCGCTACGGACGGAGCGGGGCTGGAAGAGAGCCGCCAAATAATTATAAATAAAATACAAAAAAAAGAATATTGTGTAGTGGGTAAATGAATGGGCAGACCCCAGGGTTTGTATAGGAAAGTGAGGGAACACTGGTGAGTGTAGGACAGAGTCCCGGGCCGTGCGGGTAGCGATGGTTGCGGAATCAGTTGCAAAGTGCAGCACCTTTATTTTGTAGATTTTGGTTAACAGTGTTTATTTTTGTTTTTCTTTGTGCCTTCTGTTTTTGTCTATTATTTAATGCACCTGCGTGCGCTATAGGTGAGCGGTGAAATACCTTTACCATCGTTGGTAACAAAGGTATCACAGTGCCACCTTGTGGCTGTAAATAAATCGAGTGGTGTCTAGAAACCCAGTTTTCTGTCTCCTGTGTCAGTGCTTTTCACCCACCCTTCCACAGTTGCATTCAGCATTTAAAATACAGTTGAAAATATGAAACAACATAAAAAAGTCATCAACCTGTATCAATTCCCTGTCTATCAATGAACTATGGGTCCCTAAAGTCGCCTCCTAGCTAGCAGCAGCACTGTCCTCAAAACACCTACTGAGCCCGTAATCCATCATAGTCGTGTAGTAATCTATAAACCTGCTCCTCTCCTCCGTTTGAATTAAAGAAACCAGCTATTTGCCGGATACTAATCAACTCTTTAGGATGAACATCTGCCAGCTATTAAGGAGAATAACCAGATTACCAAAAGCCTTTTAGATAGGCTTCTCACACACAAAGTCATTCTGCTCAATGCAGACTGCTAGAACAGTTTACACCAATCCACCACACGTTCCAAGGGCTAAGTACACCAGAACGTTATGCATTTCATTAATGCTAACAAAATAAGAAACTTTAATCATAACTGCACTAATGTTGTTTCTTTGTATATATATATATATATAATGATGTATTGTATTTTTTCTGTTTGAATATTTGCGCCTCTTTTGAAATGGTCTTTAATTAACAAAGTAACTTACTGGACAGACTTGGAAACTTGAGATCGAAACTTGGTGAACTCCCCTGGAGCCGTCCACTCAGAGCCCAGCTGAAAAACAAAACATAAGAACATAAGAACCTAAGAAAGTTTACAAATGAGAGGAGGCCATTCAGCCCATCTTGCTCGTTTGGTTGTTAGTAGCTTATTGATCCCAGAATCTCATCAAGAAGCTTCTTGAAGGATCCCAGGGTGTCAGCTTCAACAACATTACTGGGGAGTTGGTTCCAGACCCTCACAATTCTCTGTGTAAAAAAGTGCCTCCTATTTTCTGTTCTGAATGCCCCTTTATCTAATCTCCATTTGTGATCCCTGGTCCTTGTTTCTTTTTTCAGGTCAAAGAAGTCCCCTGGGTTGTCATTGTGTAGACCTTTTAGGATTTTGAATGTCTGAATCAGATCGCCGCGTAGTCTTCTTTGTTCAAGACTGAATAGATTCAATTCTTTTAGCCTGTCTGCATACAACATGCCTTTTAAACCCAGGATAATTCTGGTTGCTCTTCTTTGCACTCTTTCTAGAGCAGCAATATCCTTTTTGTAACGAGGTGACCAGAACTGAACACAATGTTCTAGGTGAGGTCTTACTAATGCATTGTAGAGTTTTAACATTACTTCCCTTGATTTAAATTCAACACTTCTCACAATATATCCGAGCATCTTGTTAGCCTTTTTTATAGCTTCCCCACTTTGTCTAGATGAAGACATTTCTGAGTCAACATAAACTCCTAGGTCTTTTTCATAGTTCCCTTCTTCAATTTCACTATCTCCCATATGATATTTATAATGCACATTTTTATTGCCCGCATGCAATACTTTACACTTTTCTCTATTAAATTTCATTTGCCATGTGTTTGCCCAATTCTGAATGCTGTCTAGATCATTTTGAATGACCTTTGCTGCTTCAACAGTGTTTGCCACTCCTCCTATTTTTGTGTCGTCTGCAAATTTAATGAGTTTGCTTACTATACCAGAATCTAAATCATTAATGTAGATTAGGAATAGCAGAGGACCTAATACTGATCCCTGTGGTACACCACTGGTTACCTCACTCCATTTTGAGGTTTCTCCTCTAATTAGTACTTTCTGTTTTCTACCTGTTAACCACTCCCTAATCCATGTGCATGCATTTCCTTGAATCCCTACTGCGTTCAGTTTGAGAATTAATCTTTTATGCGGGACTTTGTCAAAAGCTTTCTGGAAATCTAAATAAACCATGTCATATGCTTTGTAGTTATCCATTTTCAATGTTGCATCCTCAAAAAAGTCAAGTAGGTTAGTTAGACACGATCTCCCTTTCCTAAAAAAAAAAACATACAAGAGGTCAGTGCTGCTATTGCTGTTGTGTTACTCTGGATCATTTTTAGATATAGTCTGTATTTATGTGGTTGAATTTGGAGCAGCGTGTAAGTGGTCGTTGATCTAAAATGATGGCCACAAAAACTCCTTGTGCTTGCAAAACCTCCTTTCTATAAACCTTGCACCAGCTATGCAAAATTGTATTGTATTGGCTGTTAGCGAATCGCACTGTTCCAAATTAGGAGGCGTTGCTAAGCAGATGCAGAGCTTGAGCTAAGGAATTCTCAAATATCAGCTGTTTAAACACACTACAATGATCCCATAATGATCCCTTGTTATATAAACAGAATACTTTCTTAAATTGCGGTGGATATTTCACTCATGAACCCACTCGACCCCTTGGACACTCATCCGGGTTATTCTGCTCTCCTCACTCATGGAATATCTACAGTGCTCAATGCACATTCATGATGTATCATTCATTATGGTATATGGTTGTATAAGGAGATGTATTGTTTATTGTTTATTGGTCATTGGTCGTAAGAATGGCTACCTGGCATGGCCTTCAACAGGGAGATGTCGATTTTATATATTTCAATATGAATGTCATGGATTCCATTTGCTTAACAAAATAATCAGCCATGTGTCATGTGAGGGTCAGCCCATTTCCACAAAAGTTTTCAGTTTTTTTTTTTTGTCTGTATATTATTTATGAAATTAGTTATATTGGATTGTATAGTATTGTATACCTTAGAAAATCTGTATTTCAAATGAGTTAAAGTTTTGTGATTAGCTAATAGCTAGAAATATTGTGGACAGTGGATGCATTCATTATCCTAATTATTCCAAATCTGCATTGATAGATAGATATATTTAAAAGGGTTGTCTGGCCTCTGTTTGTTTGTGATTAATGACACAATTGTCTTCGGGCAACACAATGATATTACTCTGTCTTCAGGCAATTAAGCCTTGACATATATGGACTGCTTATTAAAGTAGTCATTGTAGGGGTCATTATATATTGTATAATGGATAGCTTGGAGTCCATGTTAGGAGAATAACAAAATAGCAAGTGGGTTTCAGAGACGGCATAAACCACAGGACTGAAGGTCACTCATTAAAGTTTAGTTTTTTTTATTCTCTTAATAGAGTAGAATGTTATTATGTATCTTGTGAACATTTGTCTACTTGACTTAGCTTCTTAGAAGTTTGACCATCAAAATAATACTTTATAATCACTTTTAAAATGTGATGTTTTGACAAGCAGTCTATTATGGAAAGAAAGAAAGAAAGAAAGAAAGAAAGAAAGAAAGAAAGAAATGACCTTTTCATGTTGGCACAGTTGTGCTGGTTACCTTCTCACAACAGAAGTGTATCTGGGACTACTGTATGCTTCTGGCAGTAAATTCGAGCAGTAACGCTGCTGAAACGAGTGTAAAAGATAATCTTGCACTTCATGTAGTCTGCTGAGACAGCTTTCACACAAACGAGAGGTGAAAGAACATGAAAAGGATAGCACTCAGGCTGTCCTCAATGGCAGCTCCAAATCAAGTCTGCTGGTAAACACAGAACTGAAAAGAGGCACATAATGGGATACTGACTGGAAAAAAGAGAGGCCAACAGCAGTTTTTCCTTTGTGACAGCACCAGTATTGTTGTGCTGTGCTTCACTTAGTGGGAAGAGGATGTAGGGCATTTGCAAACACAGGAGGAACCCCTTGTGGCACAGCGACTTTGAGTGAACTACAAAAAGTGTGTCAGTATGCTCAACAAAGACCACATTTCCATGTTTATTCTGCAATCACTTCACAGTTCCACCCAGCAAGACATTCTAGTACCTGCTGCTTTGAGAAATGGAGCACCAATTTACTGAAATTATCTGTGAGATAACTGCCTCAGACAAAGGCACAGCACGAAAGACAAGTTCAACAAGTATGTCAGCAACATACAGTGAATTTCAGCATATATCGTGCACACTTTAATATCTGCATTATGTACAGGTTGTGTGTTACATACAATGTGCGTAAAATGCTTGTGCACTAGTATTCCGTAGAGTATACCCTGGTGTTTGTATACAGCTGTATACAAGACTTGCATGTTATATAAGAGGTGTGTACTGTACTCAGTCATGCATGTTACACATGTTATGCACATGTACATTCAATATCTTGAGCTGAAGATTGGCCCACGCTATGTGATCGCTATACACTGCATTGCAGCAGGGCTTTTGTATGACAGTCTGTCAGATTAAGAATAATACAGTATGTATTTTCGGTTTCAGCTTTAGAACTGTTACTAGGTGTATATTGGTTATATATATATATATATATATATATATATATATATATATATATATATATATATATATATATACACACACACACACATATATATATATTAGAGGTCGTCAAAGAAAAGCTTTGCATTTAGCCTTTTCTTAACTGACAGGATATCAATGTTTTACAGAAAACAATAACACAGCGAGCGGCTACACCTCAATAAATAAGTAGCCTTCATTTAAAAAATAAATAAGCACATAAATAAAATAAAAAATAAAACAATGTGGAGCACATTAAGTAAGTGTGCTTCCTCCATTGAATGAAATATTTCCTTGGCAGTTTGCAAATTCTGTATTCTCCTACTTGGTAAAGAAATTACACACACTGCTTTGCTTGGATGCCATTATTATGTACTCACAAGACAGAATTTAGTGATCAGGAACGCCACTTTATTGTTACAACCAAACAGACGCACGTGTCCCAATAACTCTTTTACGACTGCCGTCAAAGCCCAGCTGGCTGAGTTTACAGTAGCTATTGCCACAGTCCATAACGTAATAGTGGTGCTGTACTACTGCATTAGTTTTCAAACTGAACATAACAGCCAAAGTACTATATAGTATTTAAATATGTATCATGCACTTAAAACATTAATGTGATTTTTTTCTTTTTTTTTTTTAATCATTACCCGAAAAAGTTCCAGGTACCCGGGTATTTTTCACGGCGGGCACCCGATTCTGGATTTTCTACCCATGCTGACCTCTAATATCCAGATAGATACAAGTATCTAAGGTACTGGTAAAAACTCAGGTAGTGCTTGAGCTATATAATAAAAGAAGGCATAATACAATAATAAAATTCTCCAGGGCTGCCAACATGCTATACAAACACAAACAAGAAGTCCTAATCAGCAGTTTCTATTAAATGGTTTGTATATTTCATGTATTACTGCACAAGTCCAATTTATACGGCTGCACTTGTAAGCATGCTTTATTTAGACCAAAGCCTATACTCTTCTCAAAGACAAACAACTGAACAAATAAACACGTTTTTCATGTTGTGCCAAGCCTTTGTTTCAGAGATCTCAGAACCTGCCCTATTTTCCTGTCAATGTTCTTTGGCACGGCTCCATCCATATATATATGTTTTATGAGCTGCCAACTCGATTACTTTCAAGACAAGTTTGCCTTTCGTCTCCTGAAACATGGTTTGACTTTCAAAAACATTTGTTTTCGCTCTTAAATGAGAAAAAAAACATGTTTCTAGCTATCTAAAGGTTGACTTCAAATGAATATTAACTAAACCAGGCCTTATACTGCTAATGCAAATCTCTTACAGTTAATTTAATTATTTCAGACCTGCTTTTGAGAGCTTTTTAAGAGTGAAAATACCAATCCTCGGTGCTACTGGTCTAAATTTAGTTTGAAGTAATTTGGCTACAACTCTTGGTGCCTGCTGTAAACTTACTTGTCTCTCACTTTTCATGAGCATTGATTTCACAAATGTTGTATTTAAAAATTGTTCCCCAGTAACTCCACTAGTAAAAGCCCTGTCACTTGGGTTCAGTTGCCAATCTTGGCTGGGGTTAGGGAAGAAAATTGTCTGAAGTGTCCAGGCAGCGATGTCCCAGGCTGGGCTCCCCTCCTGGGTTCAGTGTCTTAGCAGCATCTGTTGCTTAGGTTTGACATATAAAAAGAGGTGACTGAATTGAATGGAATTGAATGGGTGCCACTGGTCAGTAAGTCAGCTTCAGTGGTGAGGGAACATTCCAATTGGGCACTTCAAATTGGGTAGAACTATATCAAAGTATATATTTAAAAAGTTACAGTGTTGTTACATTTAACGAACAGCAATATAAAAAATATATATTTCTGCATTTGCCTTCTCCGGGTTTAGTGGGAAGCTTCATCAAAATAGTGAAATAGTTAGGACAGGACTCTCTGTCTTGCTATACAATTTGCTTTACCAAACCTCTAGCTCAAAGAGATAATGGATAGCGTAGCAACGCATTAAATCTCTGTTTGCCAAATAGATAGATGCTGAGTACACACAGTACATTATCACAATCTGTATAACTCTACTATTACTTACATTACTCTAATGGAAGTGCCCTTCGCAACGTATATTTGTGCTGTATTCCTGAACCGTTCAATTACAGATGACATGATTCACCTAATTGGATGTTAGCGCAAGAACTAGGATTGCAGTCAGAAAACTAACTAATGTTTTTGGTTTAGATTGTGTGGGCTTTATTTTTTTACTCTCTAAATCAGGCTTTATGATAGTGAATACACACAAAACAGAAGAACATGTATTAACATTTTGTGTTACATTTAATAGGCATCTAATTTGGCTTATCTTATGTGGCGTAGCGTCCGGGTCAAGTCTGGTCAGCAGCAAGATTAGCAACCCAGACAGCAGTTCAGTGCTTTCGTACACTTGTATTCTTTACAAACAAGACAAAAGGTTTAAACAAACACATCAAAACAAACAGCTTCGGCTATCTCAATGCATACACCTGCTGCTCCCAGTCTTCTCTCTCTCTTCCTCTCCACACTGCTCAGGTTTAGCAACTCCTTCATCTTCTCCACTGCCGCTGCCAACAAACATTTATTTGTACTCTTTAAATAGCATGTGGCCAGGGGTTAATTAACAAACAGTAAATCAATTACCACCTGGCCACGCTCCACACTTTTCTAATTAAACCAATTAAACCATGTGCCTGTGCAAAGGTGGCCATCTTGGCTCCAAGCTGTTCACCCACTCTTGAGCCAAGATGCCAGCCACAAAAACCCACATTTCACTTGTGCAGGGCCTCTGCCCTGCCACACTAAAAAAAAAAAAAAAAAAAAGGGACATTATTGGACTTAAGTGTTTTGCTAATGTCTAAGTTAGGAATTCATTAGTTTAATGTCTTTGTATAGTTATCACACCTGCTACGTCAACAACTAACCTGTATTACAAACTGTTACCTTTTTGTAATATATTAAAAACAAATGTGGATTTGGAACAATATAGGATTTCCTCAGCCAAGTACACAGAAAGGAGCTGGGTATCAGAGTAACAAACTGGCAGGTTAGGAGTTAAGAGCAGTGGAGTCCCTCACTTCCAATCTCTGTTACTGAAACAGTGTATTTGGTTTCTAAAGAAGACAATCTGTCTGTGCTATTTTGGTCAGAGCTGCATTAAAGTCTGGGCTGTTTGTGTATGTGCAGTAAGACTAGATAGAGTGAATCAATAAAAAATATTCCCTAATTCCCCCTACATGCCTACATGCAATTCCAGTGAAAAGCCCTTGATGGCCGCCACTCTAAATCAGAGTTGCTTTCCGGCAAAGTTTAAGCTCTCAAATAAAGGGCCTCAGTGCAAACTGATCAGAGGCAGTGTGTTGCCATGCTGGTGTGATCATGGAAAATCCTAGCGACTCCACACAGTAAACATCTTTTTTTCCCCATCTCATCATAATACTGTGCCAATTTCTGGTCTAAAATATATTACTACCCTTGGGAAGGTACAAATAAAAAAAGATAAGGAGGGCTGAAGTTTATAAAATCCTAAATGTCACTACTTCAAAATTAACATAGAGTATTTACTGGAAGGCACAAAAAGAATGCTCAATAAAATAAATTTCAGAAAAGAGCATAACAAGCGTTTTTTTCTTTATGCAGAGTAAAAAATGAATCCCTTATACAGGTTTACCATGATATTTTTGCACTTTTACCATGCTTGTTACATGGTAATAGCATGTATTAACCATAATTTACACTGGCTTACCATGTTTATTAATATGCTTTACCATACCTCACTGTTCTTTACATTGCTTTCCTATGCTTTACTGTGCTTTCACTATGCTTTATTATGCTTTGCTATGCTTTTACTATGGTAAACTTTTATAAGGGATGGTTTACCATATGAAGTAGTAACATCTAGAACATACTGAACATATGACATTAGATTTAAATAAATAGCACAGCACTAGCCTTGCTGGGTCGAAAAGCTTCTTATCGTTCCAAACATTTTTTTGTTGTTGTTCTTACATGAACATTGGGTCAATCTCAATCTCAAGGCTAATGCCTTTTGTGTTTAGAACATATTTAGCAAAGATTCCACTGCATTGGGCTGTTCCCATGTGAAAAACATTATAATTTAGCCAAAATTCTATGGAATGCATACCTAATGTTGGTCAGTGCTATAGAAAATGACAGTATTTTTTTTTTCAAACAGGCTGACTCAGCCCAGAAGCAGGTCTAAATGTAGTATTCTGGTAAAGGCTGGGTGGCTGCCGGTCCACAGGGTAATTACATCACCACCAGTTCATGGCAGTGTCACGGGTAAAGTATCATATTTCGCGGAATGTGCACGGAAATATATGTTATAAATTTTATGTACAGATTATTATATTTTTTTAAAACAGCAAATATACAGATAAATGCACTGACATCAAAATCAACGTCAAAGTTACTCAAGCACTTTACAATAGCTTGTGAAACTGTGTTGTAATTAACAGCCTGTAGGTAAAGTGTATCTGCAAGGACAGCTTTCAGTTCTAGTATATCAGGTGCATGTTCACCATTTAGATCTTGCAAAACAAATACAATACTGCTTTACGTGATCTGCTGCAGACACATTTTAGCCTTTTTAGAGACATCCATTTTCTAGTTTACAGTGTGTAGTATTTTAATTTGCTGCTTAGATTGCATATAGTCACATGACATAATCACTGCACAGCACTGTGTGCATGGTGAATATTACAAATCGCGGTATTGGTCTAATTTCACGATTTCCGCGTAGCCCATGAAATCGCGATTTACACAGGGCTCTATGTATAACTCATTGAGATTCAAACTCATGCTAGAAGAGCCTACAGCTAAGTCTGTGTGGCACAGAGAGGTGCGGCCTGTCACTGTGGCCCTTGTGACCGTTTCAAGGCCAGTTTAATTTACAGACAGCTTTGTACCCAGAATAATGGAAGACAAGGAAAGGCTGTATGACCTTGTGTGAAGACCAGGGGAAGGGCAAGCTTTATCATATTTATCACTTTTTCCATCTTTTTTTTACTTGGATCTGAATAACACTAAGCACAGTGCTGGTCCCACCTGGAACAGCATTGTTGGATTTCTTTCAGCTCATTAGAAGTCAAATAATAAGCTATGGTGGAAATAACGTGAGCCAATTTAAGACACTGGTTTCTATAGAGCAAAAAACGTTGACAAATGTTGAAGAACATCTTAGAAATGTCATCTATGCTGTCTTTATTTTAGTACTTGTATGTTGAGATTTTGTGACATATATGAAGTGACAACAAACAGCAATGTTTTTTCATTGTTTACACAGATGAAAAAAATATGGATTGCCTGTAATAGAGCCTGGATTTCTAAAGTCTTCCCTTTAATTGATTTTCAGCCGACTGGTATTAATTTAAATGGAAGGAAATGATTGTTTAACTACTACAATCCATGATGATTTGTATCACTGGTCCTTTATTTGTCCAGCATAATCGATTGCTAAAACAGTGCTTTATTACAACCCACCCTCAGTGTCCATAACTACCTTGGAAAGTCTGTGTTCAGCGAATCAGAGTCAAGCATTGTCCACTTATCTAAATTCAGCCAAGTGATTGGCTCACACAATGCCTTAAATTCCTATTTGCAAGCCTGCTGATAATTCCCAATGAGCATTCACACTGAACTGTTCAAAGATGATTAAATCAATAGTATAGGGGGCTCCCGAGTGGCGCATCCAGTAAAGGCGCTCCGCGCGGAGTGCAGGATGTGCCCTATAGCCTGGAGATCGCAGGTTCGAATCCAGGCTATGTCACAGCCGACCGTGACCGGGAGTTCCTAGGGGGTGGCGCACAATTGGCTGACCGCTGCCCGGGTAGGGAGGGCTTAGGTCGGCAGGGGAATCCACGGCTCACCGCGCATCAGTGACCCCTGTGGCCGATAGGGCGCCTGTGGTTCTGCAGTGGAGCCTCCAGATCTGTCCTCCGGCACTCTGGTGGCATTGCTGTGGATCTGTAGTGCGAAAAATGACAGCTTGGCAGGAGCACGTTTCGGAGGACGCGTGTTCCAGCCGCCGTTTCCCGAGTCAGCGGAGGGGTTGCGAGCGGTGAGCCGAGGACACAAATAATAATTGGGCATACTAAATTGGGGAGAAAACCGGGGTAAAAAAATTGGTGACGACTAAATTAAAAAAAAAAAAAAAAAAAATCAATAGTATAGTCCTCAGTGTGTACTGTTCAAACCTGCCTCCTACCTTTCCAACGTACACCAGCAACCTGGCATTGATTGGGTTCTCGTCAGAGCTCAGCCAAAACTCTGAGTTATCATCGGAGGAGACTGCAAACTGGAAATCACCTGCCGCAAAAGAACATGAAGAAGAAGCCTGCATTAATCTATGTCCTGCCTGAAGTGTTTGAGGTAGCCTTGGCTGAAGTTGTTGGTCATGCTCATCCCATTGGGCTATAGCTAAACTAAGATCCAGAGATTGGGCAGACCAAGGTGGTGAAGTAAGTTTTGATCTACTCTGATATTGATGTGTACATGGAGCCTTACAAGGGCGATCAATTAAAGTTGCTGGTTTGCATGCTCTTCTCACTCTCTTTCTTAACGTACAGGGCTTGGCTACTGTAGATAAGCTACAAGATAGGTAGGAATACCAGTGCCTTTTTTGCCAGTCCTGATTCATACTTTGCACAACTGTTGGACAAATCAGGGGAAAAAATGTAGGATACGTGGAGGATAATATGCAAGGAAAATGTCTATGACAGAGACACTCTGTGACATACCATTTGGCCACTGTTTGAGACATCTAAGTAAAACTGAAAACAATGCAAATCAATAATGTTGCACGAATTATGAATCACCCTGTACTGTATATATACACTGAATGCAAGGGGGTTGGAATTTCATTACATTTTAAACATTGCACGGTTGTGGAGGTGAGAAATGTGGTCTTGCTAGAAATTAAATGAAGCAAAAAGACAACCTTCTTTTCACAGGTACTCACCATCTCTGTAAGGGTGAATGTATCCAAATATTCGCAGGCCATAGTTTTTCCATTTTGGGGCCACTGCAAGTTTCTTAACTACAGTCCTGGTCTGTAATAAAAAGACAACACACATATCACCTGCAAAGGATATAAAGCAACACATGATAAAAATCAGTGACCTTGTTGCATGTGGTGTCATCTGCACTGACATTTTGTGCAAGAATTTCACTTAACAAACGCATTTGATAAAATTAAGGCAAATGGTCCCAAGACGAAACATTCATCACAAGGCACATATTATGCATGACTAAGTCATCTAGATCCCCTTTGACTGCTCTGAAATTGAATCACTAACATCAAGACCTGTTGTAGGTATGGCTCATTCTGCATTGAACAAACTTCATAAGATAGTCAAGCCAAGACTCCAGATCTCCTGACCAGCAGCCCCAGCTCCCTGCAGACTCACATGTGGATAGAGTGGGAAGTGAAGGTTCTTTCGCAGCTGATTGATGGATGACCCACACCAGTCTTCAAACACATGGAGATTAGCCTGCCCTTTATACTGCAAAGCAAACAGAGGAGGACGGCTGTTAGTATGGATTCCAGGTGGAGAGATATATGGGTGCTGTAATACAGGGTTCTCTCCATTGCCAACATTAACAGAATGAGGAGACCTTAACACTAGGACTAAGTGTCACCTATACGTTCCATTCCAACTGTTATACAGTAAGGTTGTAAACTAAAAATTAAACTAGAAATACCAAATGTTCTGATATTCTCACTATATATAAGCTCATACTGACAGTGTTTGTGCTAACCTACCCCTCTGGACAATTCTTAGTGAGGAGGCTGAAGTTCAATTTAGCCCTCATGGTCCCAAGAAACCTAAGGTGACAGTGAACCAAGAAAATTAATAACTTTTTCCTGTCAGAGCAGTGTCTCTCCACAGGCATTCAGCTTTATTTATTTCCAGTGGGACCCAGCTATCTTTTACTTCTCTCTTATTTTACTTTTTTTAATAATAGCTTTATGAGGACCTGGGGTAAGCCATTTGGACCCCTACAACAACAAGAAGGTGCCCTTTGACCCTTAGTACACACCACAAAATGTTCGCATCAGTGCAGGAATAATTTTAAAACAACCACGACACTTGATCAGCCAGTCACGTCATTTGCTTAATCTCTTCAATCACCCAAATCACACAATATACCTCCTAAAGAAAAATGTCTATTAAAATAAATGTGATAGTGCAGATACCAGTAAAACACCATACCAAAATCATTACTACTAGTATATTTTACAGTGTAAGAATTGAATCAATCATCGCAATGTATTTTTCACATAACTCAATATCTATAAAACTTTTAGGCCTGAGATACACAAGCATTTTTTGTCAATTCTAGCTGACAACAAAAAACTGACAACTGAATTGGTGCTGCCACATGCACACTGGAAAATGTACAATTATTTTAAGCAATTTTAAGATGGCGTCTGTTTGCAGCTTCAGCAGCTGTGATAGTAATTGGAATATTTTAAAAAAGACATCGACTTAGAAAAACTTCAGTGTGGACCAGAGAGTGGCTGTGCCTCAGAAACAGGCAAAATACTGTGTTTGGAGGTTCTTCAGTTTGTCTTTTACTTCCAGTGGTGATTTCATGAAAATACTAGATAATTCCTTAAATGCGTCTCCTTTTTATTGCAGTCTTGCAACGTTTCCTATTTAGCCAAATTGAGAGTGAAATCAGGTGATTAGAAAACGCAATGTCATTGGCTGAACGCACACAGGCACATACAAAAATTGAATTGCTAATAACAGAGCAGTTGTCTATTCTAACAACTCGGTTGCCAATCGCAAACATGTTGACAACTCAAGTTGTTAATTAGTGACACACAGTCAACTGTTATTCTCAATTTGAGTTGCCAAGAAAAAAATTCTTAACAAATTGTTTGTCTCCCCGCCGTAGAAGTTTCAACAGGAATAAAAGGACTTGTCAGTTACAAAAAGAACATATTTGGAGAAAGTCCTAAGCAAAGAGCCACCAGACTACCCGCATGGCTAAATGCTATGATTTATGAGAATGGATTGATGGAACTGAACCTAATTAGCCTAGAACAAAGTGGGGTTAGGGATAGGCAGCAGTGTGGAATAGTGGTTAGGGCTCTGGACTCTTGACCGGAGGGTCGTGGGTTCAACCCCTGGTGGGGGGACACTGCTGCTGTACCCTTGAGCAAGGTACTTTACCTAGATTGCTCCAGTAAAAACCCAACTGTATAAATGGGTAATTGTATGTAAAAAATAAGGTGATATCTTGTAACAATTGTAAGTCGCCCTGGATAAGGGCGTCTGCTAAGAAATAAATAATAATAATAATTGATCAAAGTTTTCAAAACCCTAAAGGACATGACAAAGTTAACTCTAGTCACTATTTCAAGCTGAGCACAGAGACTAGGACCAGAGAACAGACTCAGGTCAGAGGGTGGCCAGTTTGGAATAGGTTACCAAGCTGCTGCCATTCGGATCCTTTAAGAGTAGACAAAGTTCTGGCATCAAACAACAACTTGTTTTTTTCAGTTAAGCTGGCCATAGAGCCTCCTCTCTTGACTTGTACGGCTGGCTCCACTCCCTCCCAGCGAATTCTAAATTAGCTCTCACTAGAAACCAGGGCTGCTAAACTACACGGCCTGCTGCCACTGCTGGCAAGACTGGAGGAGCAAACTTTCCTATTACAGTCCATTAAATATGTCAACCTGCACAGCTGTGATCTGGAAAACATTCATCAGAGCTTTTATTAATGATGGCCGAAGAACAACAAAAGACAGCTTAACATTAAAGCGAGACACATCTATTAATAAGGAGCAATAAACAGGGCTTTAAATCATTTGCTGTAGATCGGACCATTCTAAACTGGTTGAGATAAACTGTTTTCCCTCCATGGTTGCACAGGTATTATTTAGAAGGTAATCAATTAAAGACTATACAAGTGTGACTTGTATACTACCTGGATCACAATGTACTCGGCTCATTAAGAACCTGATTGTTCAGATAGCTGACACTTTAAAGTGGTTGTCAGTAACTAAACAATTCATAAGCTGTATTTGGTCTGCACTTCCATTCAGTCTCACTAAATTGCCAAGCGTGTTTTTTCCCCAGTTGTTTGTAGGTATACCAAGTAGGTTGTGTGGTAGCATTTTCAAGAGAGAAAGGCTTTGGCTGACGGTAGAAACATGATGAGTTAGGAGGCATTTTAGGGTGGTATTTAATGTAATTAAAAAAAAAAAACAGTATACACGCGGATTGATTTTAAATTTGATTCACATTTGGTGCTGAGATGTTCCAGTGGGCATCTACCGTCTTTTAGAGCCCAGTAGCTGGAAGCTGATTGGCTGACAGTACTGAATCATTTTCTAAATAACATATGTATACTTTTTATTGCTTAAATGAATATTAAAATAATCTCATGTCTGTGCATGAAAAAATAATAGCACAAAACTAAAGCTTTAAGGTTTCCTAAACGTTTTCCTCATTTGCATGTACTACAGTACACCAGTCATGCTTGGAGTTCTATTACTGGTGCGCCCTCTTGACGTACAGGCAGGTGTGTCTTGAGAGCATAAGAAGGTCGTTATTTTGACAGTCCCGGGTGAAAATAATCGGCGGAATTGCCTGTAAAAGTGGAGTAAAAATAAAAAAACTCACATGGGGGAAAAAAAAAGAGAGCTGACATTAAAAAATCTCTAAGAGCAACAGGATGTCTTCATAGGAAGAGAGATGCTGTACTGACAAGCATGTTTCTTGGAAGGGGGTCTGATTCCCTGCAGATGAAGTCACCTTCAAGTCAGAAAAAAATGATGAAGTCGAGTACACAGAAGCGAACTATGAAAGAATGCACAATGGAATGATACGCAGCAGCGTCCCATAATCATGTTCCATTTTATATTAAAATATGACCCAGGGGTGATTGTTTCCTGCATTCTACTGTAGATTATCCTTCAGTGCACTGTACTTCTATCACAAACCCTGGTGCCATTCTGAATTGAAAATGCTTGAAGCACCAGGAAGTTAGGAATGACAGCTTATAGAAGCAAAACTAAATATACTGCACAGGTGTGGGTGTTCGATAGCGTATTTACTTTCAACATTTTAATGGCCTGCTCGAGTGCAATACAATCACTAACTAGACGAGCGTCCAATCACTTATGTCAACGGGACTCATTATTTCCAGTTTAAATGCATTAACCACTTGTACTTGATTCAAGGCGGAAAAAGTGAATGTTAATTATCCCTGGGATAAACAGAAATCACAATGATTAAAAAATAATCACTTTGTGAGTGAAGACCATTACTTCATGTTTTTCTGTGATTATTTTTGCATTACCAACACATACTGTATATTGAAGTTCATATTTCAACACACACACACATTTTTATATATATATATATATATACACATATACACACACACACACATATATATATATATATATATATATATATATATATATATATAGATAGATAGATAGATAGATATTGTGCTATGGCCAAAAATGTTGCATCTGGAGATTTCAAAATCCAAACTTTTCTTAAATATTTATAAATGGTGTTCATTGGCGTCCCCTTTTCAGAAATAGTTTAAATTGGTCAGTTTTGGCAACAAACACTTCAGTGTTGACGTGCTGAAATAGACAAACAGTTGATTTTGTTTTCATTTCTGACATGGGATAAATAATTGTTTAAATGTCTTCTCCACTGCAGACAGGTCAGGCAGATCTGTAGTGTTTGCCATGTAAACAACCTCTCAAAGAGGTCTCTGTGGGGTGTCAGGTCTTCCTCTGCATTATAGAGCTAAGCTGTGATGAACAACCCAGTCCATCCTACTATAGTACCTTAGCTGCACTGTACTGGATGCCTCCAAAGGTGGACGACAACCACACACAAAAACTCTGTAAAATGAATAAGAAACTGCAACACTGATGAAGGCATCAGCCGAAAAGTTAGTACATACTTACGTTTGCCTACTGTAGGAATACAACAATTAGTTTTTGTAAGAATGAGTAGTTTTTTTTTTTCTTGGCTGTAAAGGGGTTAATGTACAGTATGGTTTGCCATATTTTCTAAAAAGGTTTAAAGAAGACGTGTTTTGTTATTCCAATACGCTGTTTTTTTTAATCTTCAGATGATGTCTATTGAGTATGCCTGTACATATTCCAACCAGCGCCTCTCCTCCCAGTCCCACCAGGCAATGGTCTATATATAGCTCCTCCTGGCGATATGAATTACAGTGTGACTGCTCCAGTGAAATCTGTCTCACACAAGCACAAGTGAAGTGAGCTTGGTGTGAGAAAAGTGGAATACCAACATCCAGAGGAGCTGAATAAAGACAGAGCTAATTGTAGATGAACAGCAGCACCTGAAACTGGACATCTATCTTCTACCACATACTGTATAACAGAAAATCCAATCTTTCACTCTTTCACTTAGGGATTTCGAACGTCTGCTTTGTTTCAAAGCTTATTTTACACTGCACAGTATAGAATTGATGTTGTGCCTCAAACTGTGAAAGATGTTTTAATGGTTACGTTTCTCAATCGTGGTGTAAATATTTAACAGTATAATAAATCTCAATAAACATAACACAATGTTTGAGCTGAAGACATGAATCCACTGCTTATAGCAAAAGAGCACCTCTCTTCAAAATGCCTTTTCAGAACTTAATGGTTCCAAGATGTATCAGTGCCTTCTGATAATAATGGATTACCCAATGGACATCCCTCTCCATTAGCTGTGCTCCCAAGACACAAGAGGGGCGTCTTAGTGATGTATGCTGTGTACTCTATTCCCAAACAGCTTGTAATGGTCTTCAATGGACATTTAACAAAGTCATAAATCACACAGCTTAACAAAGGTCAACTTGTCTGCCAAACAATTTTCCATCAACATGAACAGAAAACATGTTGTATAAGTCGCAGCCACAGGTGGGGGGGGGGGGGGGGTTGTCAGGGGGGGCCATGCACCCTCACTTTTGGACGTGCACAGTGAGGAAAAAAAGGTGCTTGTTTATGTTTTTATTTTGTTTGATAATTCACTGATGGTGAAAATAGAATGTTTTTAAAAGGTGGACATAAAAAACATAATAATTGCATAATTATTATTTTTTTTTTTTTAATACGTGCAATAGTATGCTATGGCTTAATTTTGTAATCTGGTTATTTTGTTAACAGTTTTACTTCGTTCGAAAATAAAGGTGCATTCTCAAAATAACATTTTGATTTGTTCCTGAAAAATGCTGCTACCCCCTCACCCCCAGACCTTGGCCCCCCACTTTTAGAAAGGCTCCAGCACTGTTGGTCGCAGCTGAACTGTAAGTGTGTTTTTGTTTCCCTTTATACCTTTTACATAGATGCATAAATAAAATAGGAAGAAACACAATGCTACTGTTCCATTCCATTGAGACTTTGTTTTTTTACACATTTTCCACCAAACCATCTGACTTATTTTATTTTTTTTACTTTACCTTGCTTTCAATTTTGATTGGCAATAATTTGTTTTTAAAATTACTAAAAGGAAAATGATTGTGAATTGAATTGAATTCTGTGCCTGTTGAAAAAAAAGATGCATTTTGTTGTCTTTTGCAAATTATCTACATAAAGCTGCATCCACTTTCTAACTTCTGCTGATGTGACTTATCAACAACTCTAGCACAAACCAATCTATAGATGCAACAATTAATTGATTTATCAGTTATTGATCTTTTGTTTTGCGAGCCTCAATTATTGATCGATGTACACCTGGTGCCTTACTTGCAGTGTCATACCTCTTTTCTTGTATGTTCCTAGACTAAGCTCCTCCATTTATAACTTTGTCAAAGCATATCTATTTCTTATGCATAATAATAATCAGTTTTTTGCTGTATTTGAAGGCTTGTGTAAATAATTTTCACATTTGCTTTTGCTTCTTGCTTTTTATAACAGTGTTCTCAATGCATTGATTACTGTTGATTATTACCAGTCTGATATTTGATTAGGAAACTGGCTGCTGATTGCACCTCTACAGAGTTTTCTTTAATGTTACACAGTAGCGCTGGCTTCCCCTCTCAGCTCTATTGAACACCCCTGCCATTCTGTCCTCGTGGCTGACAGTAATTATGTGATGTTTTTGTAACATTCACAGACTGCTCATTTCATTTTGTGACCTGAACATTTTTTTTTTTATTTAGTCGTCGCCAATGGTTTTTACCCTGGTTTTCTCCCCAATTTGGAATGCCCAATTATTATTTTTATCCCAGTTCACCGCTGCAACCCCCCGGCGACTCGGGCAACGGAGGCTGAAACACGCGTCCTCCGAAACGTGTTTCTGCCAATCCCTCATTTTTCGCACTGCAGATCCACAGCGAAGCCACCGGAACCTATAGTGCCGGAGGACAACACAGATCTGAATGGCTCCACTGCAGACCTGCAGGCGCCCTATCAACCACAGGGGTTGCTGGTTCGCGGTTAACTGTGGATTGCCCTGCCGACCTAAACCCTCCCTACCCGGGCGGCGCTTGGCCAAATGTGCGCCGCCTCCTAGGAACCCTCGGTCACGGTCGGCAATGACATAGTCTGGATACAAACCTGCGATCTCCAGGCTACAGGGTGCATCCTGCACTCCACATGGCGTGCCTTTACTGGATGCGCCACTTGGGAGCCTTTTGTGACCTGAACTTGTACCACCCAGCCTTCTTTATTATACAGTATTTGGGCTTCCATACCAGTGGCACCTGTAATTCTTTCTGCTGATGCGCTGACAGTATGACTGAGCAATTTATCCTCCCGATAGCGTTTTGGCTGAGAATTCAAATGCTTCCCTGGAAACGCCTCAATAAATAACAGCCCCATTTCCCTGTGCTGCAACACATTTATTTAGTGAAGCACAGGTGCTCTCCACAGACACAGAGTCTGAGTTTATAAGCAATAATGGACACAACTCGATTATTTTCTCAAAATAAATATGTATAAATAACAGTTCTTCATTCCATTATTATCAGTAATAAGGAAAAGAAAAGCATACCTGATAAATTTCGTTCATGAAATAGTACCTGCTTATATCCACTTGTTTCTTGATATTTATAAATGTTGTAAAAACATATATATTAAAACCCATGAGACAGAATAAATGTTCTAATATAAATATCAGTCAAATACATCAGATTTACAGTGTTTTCCCGTTTTTCTCTTAGCTGTAATTTAGTGTAAACTTGCGTCATGCTACTGGAAATCACTGGTGTTTATAAAGAGAAAGTTTTATTTCACCTTTTGACAGGTAGGTCGCAACTTCCAACAGCAAATTAAAACGAAATCTTGTAAGAACACAAGAAAAGTTAGGGAACGAGAAAAGGCATTCGGCCCATCAAGGCTCGTCCCTTGTTAGCACACGATTCTCCCCTACTAGGAGGATCTCATTTAAAAAGCACAGAATCTAGTAAGGTATTGTAACTAAACCAAAAAGCATTAGGGGACAAAATAATAAAACTCAAGTTAATTCTGTTATATTAATGCATTGCATTAATGCATGCTGTTTTGTACCACAACAATCCCCAGTGCTAGAACAAAATCTATGTTCTGCTTTTATTTCAAGCTACAGAGCTGCTGTATATCTTGTTTACAGGATAACGTGGGCTTGTGCTAGCGTTGATGTTATTGAAATATAGCCATCTTAATTCATTTCGAGGTGACCCCTAAATCAATTTGTCATATGTCATACCCATACACAGGGAATTCAGCATTGCAGTTCATCAAAATGTATGAGAATTTACAATAAAAAAACATCTCTTCTATTTATTTATTTATTTGACAGTATGCTAATTTTAAAGCTGATAGTTTAAAATCAGTTCAAATCAGGATGCCGTTTAACTGAACAGCCCTCAAGCTGATGCAGAGATGTGAGCAGCACCCCGCCCACCACAGACACATTCATCTCCCCTCCACCGCTGTGCACATTAAGCCATTTCATCTGTCGGGGTGTTGAGCACAAAATACATTCACAGGTTATCAATTTGCACAGCAATCTCACCCTTCTGCTAATGGCTGTCAGAAAGAAAATGTGACTTCAATGACAGAGTGACGCCTGTTTGCAACAACCACCTCCTCTGAAATAATGGACCCAAAAGAATGTATTAATACTTCCAGGTTCTAGCTTGGCATTCACCTCCTCTGTCATACTAGCCCCATTATAAAACTAAAAATGTTCTATAAAGCATGGGGCTTCCTTATTGACAACAGAGTTACAGTTTAATAAATGTATTAGCCCTTAATAATCCTTTATGATCTATTCTCTTTCATCTCCACTGTGGACACCACACACTTGTTGAATACGTTGTACCTATTTATTTTTCTAGGACTCTTTAAAACTCCCAAGTAAGTTGACCTATTTACTGAATTGAGGCACATTTTTGTTGAATGAAGTTGCTGTGCTTTCCTTACCTCTGGTGTCCATGGCAACGTGTTCTGTTTCAGGCTGAGGAACTTGCTTGTTTCTATGGAATCTCTACTCTCATCTCCATTTCGTCCTCCAAATTGGTCTGGTCCGTTCACCTATTGGAGAAAAGAAACACTAGTTAAAGACATCAGCTTGCTTCAGTGCTGGCATATTCCACACAGGTAGACAGACAGACCTTACCAGAAACTTCAAAACCAAAAGGGCTTTAAAATCTTGTTTGAAACACCTTTTTGGCCAATGACAACAAGTCTGAGTTGAGAAAAATGTCTACCAGAGACTTTTACAGTTTTGTGAATAACTTGAAACACATACTTCTTGTTTAATAAGCAGGGTTTTAAATTCGCACAAGCTCCTCACACTTCCCTTGTTTAGGTAGTGCGAGTTTCATACCAAAACTAAAAACTGGCGCTGCGATGAACATAACTCTTTTTTGTGCTGTACTCCAGGCTTCAAACTGTAAGCATGACGTTACTAACCCAATGCTGAAACTGAACCAACAACTCCGCAAAAGACATCTGATTTACACAACAAGAAAAGAAAAGAAAACAAAAAACCATTGAGGGGAGATCTGAAGGCAGGAGCAACTGCTAACTGGAATCTAAAGGTCATACTCTGTGCATCCTTTAGAAGGAGCCAAGTATATCTCCCCTTGACAGCAGCAATCAATGCAGAACAAATCAATGCCATAAAACATCAGGCACATTCATTGGGCCTGCACTATTTTCATGGTCTGCAGTTACGTTTTTTTTTTCTCCTCCTGTAGTTAACCGAGTTCTCTGTTGTTTAGCAACTGCAAGAGCGTGACCTTCTCTGCTTCGGGATCCCAATTTCACTTTAATTGTACCTTTTTAATGAGGCTGAAGGTCATTGTGGTTCTTTGGCCTTGTTGAAGGAGGATAGAGCATTTTTCACTAACAGTCAACAATT
Source organism: Acipenser ruthenus (assembly GCF_902713425.1). NCBI lineage: Eukaryota > Metazoa > Chordata > Actinopteri > Acipenseriformes > Acipenseridae > Acipenser > Acipenser ruthenus. The sequence continues at coordinate 18,446,515 of NC_081215.1, forward strand.
TCTTCTGCAAAACATTACCACTAAATAAGCCTTTCTTCATAATTACTATTACTGGGACAGTAATGGGGTGCGTCACAGCCATACCAGTCTCCACACTCACTATTAAAACACATGTGAGAGGCAGAAGGTAGAAACAATGTCATCCAGCTTTGATGGTTAATAGATAATATTAATTTGGCAATAAAGTTGCATTACAAACAGTGGCATTGGTTCTGTACAGGCAGTGGCATCACAACGTACAATAGTTTTCATATTTTGACATAATAGTATCGCAATGGTATGAACCAACATAGACAAGTACATTACGATGTCACAGCACAATACCAATACTTTCATATTAGGACCACTGTGCAGGATTTGTTCCAGATCTATTGTACCAGAATTGCTGCTAATGCTGCAGTCTTTTAATGGTTCTAGGTAGGGTTGGGACAATACTGAAAACCTCTGAGATGACTGCGGGATAAAAAATTGGGCTAATTGCAATTATCGTGGTGTTTGCTCATTTAGATTTCGCTGGTTACAAATATAAAATACAGAAGTCTCTTGCTAAACCGAGGACAGGTAACCTGGGATAATTACGCTTCCAGTTTAATTTTTTTTTTTTTTTTAAATGCATGCACATTTAATTAATCAATGCATCATACACTATTAATAAATTACTTTACCCCGGCTTTTCCCCTGACAGTATGACTCACCCTAAACACCACATGGACATGCCTTTACAAGGTGAGCCACTCAAGGACCACTTGTATTGAATTTTAACATCAGTTATTTACATGTTTAATTGTTACCTAGGTGGTGGTTTCTGTAGAATGTGATTTGTATATCAAAAACACACCAAAAAGCAATCCCCTTTTGTATGACTGTTTTGCTTTCTGTGCTAATATGAATCTTGATGATACAATACAATACAAAACAGATTTCCATGCTAATGAATCTAACGTTGCTTCACAATAAAAATTTAATGAGCTTGTGCTTATAATCTATTCCAGCTATGAAAATGCATGCTCAGACAGATACATCTCCAAATATGTAATTGTGCTGGCTTTCCTGATATAGATTGGGATTGATCCCATAGGCAAGGGAAATGGGAAATAAAAGCCCTTGCTGATTTCAACCGGCTTTTTGGAATCACCAGTATATAAGCTTCTGTGATCTTAGGGAATGTCTGGGAATGTATTGAATCTACAGGTCTTTAAGGCAGAAACATAAGAAACAAGAACATTTTCGAACAAGAGTAGGCAATTCCATCTACAGTAGTAACCAAGTGATTCTGCCTCAGCAGCATGACTAAGTAACCCATTCCATCCCCTCACCACTCTCTGTGTTAAGAAGTGCCTCCTTCCCTCTGTCCTTAGTCTATCTCCACTTAATTCTCCAGCTAAGATTGCCTGAGACCATGATGGACTTGTGTGTAGATAGTAAGAACTGCTTTAAAATCTATTCTAAAACTCCCAGGCAGTCTGTGCAGGGATTTGAGTACTGGAGCAGAAATAAGCATGTGAATAAGCATTCTGGCAGCAGCATTCAGAACCAGCTTTAACATCTGGATGGCTATTCATAAAAGTACTTGCCGACTGCCGTAATAAAAGGAATTTCATTTTAAAACTAACGAAAGTCGTCCATATTGTTATTCATAAAATGATCTGAGCAAACGGGCGACTGTCGCAAAGCACTTTATGAATGGGTACATAGGGTATATATTATTATTATTATTATTATTACTATTACTATTATTAATTTAAAATAATAATAATAATAATAATAATAATAATAATAATAATAATAATAATAATAATAATAATAATGAACCCCGCTTAAAACAGGGAATCATTCAGGGGCAAGTTTATGTTTATGAATAAAAAAAGACTCCCTTTTGAACACTGATCGAGCCTCCAACTTGTTTATTGTGAACACAGGTAAAAGAAATAAAAAGAAAAGGACCGCTGTCAGCCACGGATCACGGCAAAGAAATAATAATGTGTCTATTCTCAGTTTCTCACTTGCTCTCTTGCTCTCCACTTCACAGTGCTGTTTCAAGATGATTATGCCAGAGAATATGCTCTTGTGTGAGTATATATTTATATTAAACATTTTCCTTCATATAAAGCTACATATATATTTTTTTCCAAAATAGGCAGTGTTAATCACGTGTATGTCAAACTGTATAACAGAGCAAGTGTAGTAATAAAATATGTCTTTAAAATAATAGTGTGCCGAGGCTGTCGTTAGTTTAGACTGGACTGTAGAAAGCGTTCAATAACTCCTAGTTATCGACAGCATTTTGCTGTCGTTCACTCTTATGAATAGCAGGTTGAACCTCAGGACCGCTGACAACTTTATGCTAATGAGGTAATCGTTAACCTTTCTCTCAATTCATTAAAAACATGCCTTCATAGAAGAAAATCATTGAGGCTTAACAACGCATCTGAATGATCTCTTATGAACAGCAACTGCCGTTAAATAGGCGGCTATGGACGCAATCCGATCATGTACTCCTGTTTCCTCATTTCAACAGGCGTTAACCCTTTATGAATAAACCCCGATGTCATTTATAACTTTCTAGTGCTGCAAGTATTTTTCAAAATGTGACATAATAGCAAGCAGATTTCAAGGGGGGTGGGAAACATTTCTTCAACAAACTGTTCAACTAGGTCTGCTTTCTGACAAAGTGCACAGCAGGCTAAATGCCTATAATAAACTGACATGGAGGGATTCTGTTCAATTGAATATCATTGTGGTACAAGGCATCTTTAAGGACATAGATTAAATGCCCCCTAGTACGCTGTCACACACTCTGTTTAGAAAATAGTAAGAACAGTCAGGGGAAATGCTAATCCTTCTGAAATGTTGAACTTTTGTTCCTTGACAATTTTCATACAGTTTAGAGTGTTTTAGTGTGCATTAAAGTGCAGACTGATATCTCTTTATAAGGGCTTTTAAAACATCACTCATGGTCCCAGTAGTTATGGTAATTTGAGCATGGTGTAGGTCATTAGAAAGAAGAGAATAACTTTTTATTACCTCTTTACTCCTGTCTGATTCACCAGGGAAAAAATAAACAGAAATCTGCAATAATGACACGTTCACGTGTCGTATAATCTAATCCCATCTCAATCACGCAGAGATGAAAGATTTGTGTACCACATCTGCGTTTACTGTAGTGCAGAAGAAAGCATGAAATTACTGAGGTTTATCAATGCTGTCAGCAGATACTGATATTTCCCTTATACAGTAGGGAGAACAGTCTATAAATGAAGGACTCTATGGACATATTGAATTCCAAAGTCTAGCGTCACAGTACAGCCAGCACTTGAAGGGAAAAACTTCAAGTTTACATGGTTTGAGTTTTTATTTTATTTTAAAAAGTAGGTAAAATTAATAGCAGCATCTTTGTATCCTGTCAGCTTCTATTACGTACACAAAGCACTAATTTGATTGGCTTTAATTGGACGCATGTGACGAAGGCTGGCTAACGTGTGTCTAGAAGCTCCTTGCATCATCGCATCCACGTTGAACTGATATCCCACAGCACAGGGTGTCTGTTTATTTATATTGAGCCTCAGATCTACAGTACTTCCCCCTGAATTTCATGGAAAACAAAAAAAGCAATACTTGTTCTCCAGAGTTTAGCTCCAGCAAATGGTCAGGACGAGATGGTTTAGAGATACAAATGCTATTTCCACATGCGCCATCGAGCACACTCAAAGAGACAGGGCTTTCAGCTTCGAGGCTCCCAGACTGTGGAATTAAATTCCCGGCTTTATAAGGGATTCTGGTTCAGTGGGCATTTTTAAATCTAGACTTAAGGATTTTTTAAAAATATGATTTTATTAAGTTGGCCTCTCTGACATTTTTAGTACTTAGTTGCAAATTAATTTTTTAGGTCGTTCTTTTGGAAAGCGCTTCAGGACAGCTTTGTTTGTGAAAGGTGTTATTTAAGTCCATGATTGTTATTCCAGTTTTAAATGTGACCAGATGTAAATGGTCAAAGATATAGGTATAGAAATAAATATGCCCGAGAGGAACTTGGTCTTGTTTTTTTTTTCTGGTAGCTATCAGCAGCTTGTGTCTGTAAATCATTTGCATACGAATGATCATTGTGTCACTTCTTCAGACAGATTTCTGCTCTGTAAGTCGCAGAAACCAGTTTGGTATAGGTTTTGGTAAGAAAATAAAACAAATCACTTCCAACAGATTGTCAGCGCGCTTGCCAGGTACTTTCTACGAGTGGCTTCTTAACTGCTTTAATTGACAGCTGAACAAAGCTTGTAATTTATTTAAATATGCATCTATATGCAAGCCTGCGATCATAACTTCTCAATGCAGCAAGAGCAGAAAGCATTGTTTTTCCTAAATCTATTTTTAACTGTATTACTGTGTCCATTCCATCACTGGAATCTCTTAGAAGTATACAGTGCATGATTACTGCACTCTACTTTCGACTGATCAAAAGCACAAGCCTGTGCAAGTAAATGATATCCCTGTATTACATGTAAAGTGCATTTCACAGATAGGAGCTGTGCTGGCCATGCTTCTTCAGAGGTGAATAGATAAGTTACATGGCTGGCAACCTGTATACATACATAAAGCAGTCAATTTGATTGTGACACTCGGCTGAATTTGACCCTTTTACCTTGATTAATGTTTCTTGAGTTAAGCGCACCTGTAGAAGTCAGTGTGATTGAACCATTTGTCAGTGAGTTATTTCTACATGCAGTGCTTTATAGTTATTACTTACAGTACATGGCTTATCCAATCATTTATTTTTGCATAGGAAGAAAAATCCTCCCACGGTATGATTGAGCGACCTGTCATATTTCTTACACAAATACACTTAAGCGATTCACACACGCTATTATGACTTATATTGTAACACTTGAATGTATTTGTATTTGCTTGCGATTGTAAGTCGCCCTGGATAAGGGCGTCTGCTAAGAAATAAATAATAATAATAATAATATTAGAGATGCCCGTTTTGTCCAGCCACTTTTGATCACATGTGTGCTGGCTATTGCGCTGGATACAAAGGGACCTAAGGCCGGTATGGAAAAGAGTTTATGTAGCATGCAGTTACAGATATTCAAATTCAAATTACTGCAGATAAAACAAGACTATATCCTATAGCTCGGCTGTGTATAATGCACCAGGCACACTCTATAATTGACTAGTGCAGCAAGGCATGCATTATGAAGTGCATGTGGTTGGGATTCCTCCTGTCTGAGAAATGCACTACAGGGAGAAAGCTTTTGTAATATCTTTAATATCTATCATTTTCTTGGGGAAAATGATTGGGGAAGGAATTTACATTAAAATACAGTTTACCAGAGTCTGTCACAGTTTAGACTACACAACACTCTATTTTAATTCACTGTTTGTTTGTTTAAATTCCCCAAGGACACAATCGTCCTCCCCCCACTGAAATCTCCCTGGAAATCTTGATATAATATATGCTTACTCACTGACAATCAATAATCAGATAACGCGAAACATGAATTTACCTGATTGGTATGTTTTCTACTGAAATTAAAAGCATTTTGTCAAAAGAACAACTAGTGAGTCTGAACTATCACGTGTCTTTACTGATGTATTTTGCTTCTTCTTTAAAATCAGTTTGTATCACTTTTTTAGTCATTACATCCTGGTGTCTTTAAAACTCAAAAGTTTAAAGCACACCTGTGGCTTCAAAAGGGCTTTCAAACACGTTGTCTTTCTAAGTTCAGTTGGTACACCAGAGTGTAACCATTAACCTGTCCCCCTGCAACACTCTGCCCCTAGTGGATGTAAGAAATACATAAGAAACACGACATTGAACAAATGTACTATTTCTTACAACCACTGGGGGCAGGAGGCATGTGTTAACCTACAATTAAAACACATGTTACATAAAGCATCTTACTTGAAAAGAAAATAATTCAGAATAGTTTAAATGTCAGGTGAGTCCATCTTGCTTTACATCTAAACTACATTACTAAGAACTGAGGCAAGAGAGGTATTTGTTTAAAAAGTAGGTGTAACCACCAGATCCCGCTACAAAGGCATTTGCTAGAAATATGACTTATGATAAACCCAGGAAAAGACTGTCATATCCTAGCAACAGCCTTTGCTAGAATATGGGGGTGGGATTAGACAGAACCAGAGATAAACCACGTAGAAACAATGTTCTGTGTGCCCTGCTTGAACAAACATACTTATTTTCGGCTGTGGTTATGCCACAGATTTGGCAAATTAAGGTTTTCGTTCAAGTTGCCAGTCTCTTGCATGTTGGCCATCAATTTATGGAAATGCCACATTTTTAAGACCAGCTATTGAATGTAATGAGTAATTCTAAAACAATTCTGAATCTGATAGGTCACATTTTGCACACACTGATTCGATACCTGTTAAAGTTTCTCTGTCAATTTGGATTAAGACGATCAATTTTCTATAGATACATGCATTCATATTTCATAAGCATTCAGTTCATTCATCGTTAGTCATTCAACTCAATGCTATATCTGTCCTTGTTTCATTGGTGCCTCTTTTCTCAACAGACATTTCCACAAACCCTTACAGCCATCAGCTCCACTTTAACTCCAGGCACAAGGACAGCTGCGTGTGTTCGACTCAGATAAAAACATTTTTATGATATATTGGCGCTAATAAGCCACCTGGATTAAAACATTTCACATTCCCCTCCCCACTGGGTTTGGTCATAACAGTCTTTCTGAATAAGTGATAGCCTTTAATTTCTAGCCTTAACAAGAGACACACTTAATTTCACGGTCAGATTGTGATTGATCAGTACTCAATGCAACCTCTCACAGACTGAAACATAAAAAATACATTAAATTAAAAAAATAACATTTGAGACAAAGCCAAAGCCTATAAAATCTGAATGTATTCTGGCACAGTCCCAATTGTGTACGTTGGGGGCTTATATGGTTAATGCAAAAATGCCAACACAGGTCAATAAGGCTACATTTCTTCATGGATGTATCCCAGTTCTGCATCTAAAGAAGAAACAAGCGAACAGGACCATGGCTGGAAACTGGGTGAACACAGACTTAAGAGGGTTTGGCCAAAATGGGTTTCCAAGCCATGTTGATGCTGAATCATTGGGTTCCTTTAAGAACTGAATAGATAAAGTTCTGGGATTAATCAGCTACTAGGAATCAGACATGCATTCAAGGGCTGAATGGCCTCTTCTCGTTCATAACTTTCCTTATGTTCTTAGGTTTTTTGACCCAGATATGTACCAGCCTAAAGAAGGTATACATATTAGAAATTAATCACTGCGGATTCATTTCTAATAAGGATTGCATACCAGCTTTAGGTAAAAACAACATAACAGAAAATATTAGATTATTCTATTAGATTATATATCCTTTATTAAAAAAATAACATAGTATGCATATATTCAAATATTCGTTATACTCTTGTCAAATGTGTTGCCATAACACTTATTACTAAAATGCAACAAGAAGTAATGGCTATAAACGTGAACGAAATGCACTTGCATTTTAGATTCCGGTACTTTTGTTTTCTGCACTTCAAATCCATTTTCAAAGTAATTCTGGAGGATAATGCACTCAGTTATACAGTGTTATGTAGTCTTTATGAAGGTGTGCTGAATGATTCATCATTCCCAATTCAAATGCACATTATGAAGGCACATTTGTCTTGTCAAAATTGCAGACTTCATTTTTTAGCCAGTAATTCACTTAAATGCACCTCTTTCTAATCTGTGCTCTCATTCTACTGCTTGTTTTCACTGTTAAGGAAAAAAAAAAAAAAACTGAATCTGTCTCCAGCCTTTTTGCTCCGCATAAAAGTAGCGCACTGCATTCAATATTCCTAACTCAGTTGGAATGACTAAATACATTTAAAAACAAAACATTAAAACCACAGTTTGTGTACTTTTCATTTTCAACAATATAAACTATGTGCTGGTGTTGCTAGGGATACAGGAATATTCCTATTATTTCCATATTACAAGTTTTTGGAGAGGTCAGCTGCATATAGTAACAGAAGTTCATGTGAAACAAAACTAGGCTGTATTTGTTGCTTGACTTGTGAACTGTACATAAGTGTGAATGATCTATTACAGGTTTAATTTCCAGTTTTAATATCTCACAAGACTATATGTGAAAAGAAAATTCTCTTAACACTACCTCTGGAAATAATGTGTAGTCTGTTCTTAACACCATCATTAACCAAAACACTAATTGACGAATTTCAGCCACCGTCTAAGAAAGGAAAGACTCTGTGTCATAAATACTATCAGAATATTTAGCACTGGCATTTCAATGTACTGGATCCGAGGACGACCCAAAGCCCCAGTGCGTTATTTGTCAGGAGATTTTGTCAAATGAAGCTCTTAAACCTGCAAAATTTAGGTGCCATTTATCTAAAAGTGAACTTTACCATCAGCAACTTTCAATGCACAAAATGACAACATTGCTTGATGAACTGGCAGCGAAGATTCAACCACAGGGATCTCATTAAGTTAGGTAAGTCAGATCAATACATTCTACATGTACTTATCCATATACACGTACAAATGAGTTTTAAAATGCTGTTGTGAAAAAATGTGTGGCATTTTAATCAATAACTCATTGGGTTTTAATTAAAAATCCCTGTTTGATAGGCAGTTGGGATTTAGATTTAAAGGAAACATCTCTAGGTACTACATCCTGATTAAATAACAGTGAACTGATGCTAACTGAATATCAATATGTCTATTAAGAAATGATAAAACAAAGCATACTAATTGGCATCTCCAACCTTAGTTGAATCATCAGAATGTATTCAAATTGATAACTGTAAAGGCCCTACTGTGTAAAGTGCTGGGCATAGGGGAAAAAAGTGTTTGATCGCCTCACCAAGTCAACTCCAGGGTTGAGTAGTTCAGCATTCTCTCTGTTGCTTAGATTCTCAAGGTGAAAAGATGCTATAGGCAGACTGTGGAAACATCGATCATCCATTGATATTCAATCTCCCTGTCCTCATGTGCACTGCAGCGGTGAGGTTGCATTCAAATTGGGGAGTGTGGCAGAGCAGGGCTCTGCCCTTAGAAATACTGGCAGGGAAGGAGTTAAATTCTCCTCCCTGCCCAGGTTGATTGTGTCAGGTGGGAGCAATCGGTTAATGAATTATCCAATTAAGGACCCAGCCACCTGGCATAAAAGGAGGCCTCAGCCTCCCATTTGGGGGAGAGAGTTTTAGGAGAGGAAGCAACTGTGGTTTTCTGTGTGTGCTGGTTTTTGCTAAACCAGTGAAGGCAACGCCCAGCCTGGAAGCTTTATTTGTAAGTTTTGTTTTGTGTGTATTTTCTGTTTGAAACCTTTTTGTTTGGCCCTCGTGCCTGTTTATTTTGTATTTTTGTTTATTAAAAAACTTTATTTTTGAACTTTATACTGTCTTTGAGTCTCAACCTCGGTCATTCCTGTCACAGGGAGAAATACAGATTACCGTGATAGCACATTTAAGACTACTGTAGGTCATACTGTAGACAGATGGGTATTCTCAGTAATGAGTTTAAGTCTGCGAATGTGTAAACACGGGTTATCACCAATTAATCAAGGTAGCCGACTCAAAGTCTGGCTACCAGGAGACAGTGATTGACCCCTCTACTTCAAATAGTGTTTAGGCTCTGATATGACTAGCCAATCAGGAACTCTCTTTGGCCTCCCAAAATTGCCCCTTCAAGATGACTGTCAAGTTGTAGTAAGGTGTACCACTACTCAATAATCCCTTCAAAATGGCTGCAAAGCTGTCAAGTTGGTGTTCCACGCACTCTGGTTCCCTTAAGATGTCTGCATGCTTTTCCTAAGCAGTTATTGTTTTAATTATAATTAACTGCCTACGATATCGCCCACACTACACTGTCTCCTTCTAAATTAAGTGCATCAAATATTGAAGATTTTCTCCTTGGGTTTATACTGTATAAGGTACTGTATGAACATTCTGAAACACAGAACCTAAAGCACAGTACTTTTAAATCACACCAAAACCCACTTAAACATTCAGAATTCCTGTTTCCGATTCCTTTGTTTTAGACCAATGCCTGACAGAAGCAGTTTCTTTTTAAAATTTGAAATCGGCAATTATTTTTTCTCATTTTCTCCCCAATTTGGAAAGCCCAATTATTTTTTTTTATTTCAACCCGGCTGACCGCTGCCACCCCTGCGCTGACTTGGGAGAGACGAAGACGGACACAGGCGTCTTCCGAAACGTGCCGTCAGCCGTCCACTTCTTTTCACTCTGCAGGCCCACCATGCAGCCACCTCAGAGCTACAGCGTCGGAGGCCCAGGCCAGTCTACAGGGGTCACTGGCCGACCTAAGCCCTCCCCACCCGGACTGCACGCGGCCAATTGTGTGCCGCCCCCTGGGAACTCCCGTCCACGGTCGGCAGTGGAATAGACTGTACTTGAACCAGCGATCTCCAGGCTATAGGGCGCATCCTGCACTCCACATGGAGTGCCTTTACCGGATGCGCCACTCGGGAGCCCCTAACAGAAGCAGTTTCAGCAGAACAATTACAATGAATTAAAAAGACGTAAGCGTCACTGTCAGTTGGGTTTTAATGGTGCATTAAATGAAGGAAATGAATTGCTATGGGCAGAGCGACAGAGAGAATATCAAACGGGTAGCCCTCTCCATTAAATTACTGTTTTAAAAACAGGCTGTGTTCTTATTGAGTTATTTTTTTAGAATATTATCTTAATTTCAATCACAATACACTCGAACATACAGAATGCATAACAGCTGGCAAAGGGGAATCTTTACCCCACTCAAGCCCCTTGCATACCAGTGAATGCCATACCAGTCTTGGCTGTCAGCATTGCACAAACCCAATTTTTTTTGGTTATATGAAGTACTCATGTCCCACCAGGTATATACTGTATATACACAGCACACGTGCGGTTTTGTTAGTCACAGCATTCATTGATTCTTCTTTTGAGTGTTATTCATTTTTAACGCTGCTTAATCTCAGAGTTTCCCCTGCTGGATATGACCTGTTTGTTTGTGTGACTTTATGTGTCACGGTTAATTATCTGACATGCATCACAACATTGGAAGCACAAATGTGCTCATCCATTTGTGACAAAGGACTTTGCCTTGTCAAGTTTTTGAAGAGAGGCCAGGGAATTACACAGCCTCTAACCAGCTTTAGTCAGTGCCTAGAGATTGTACTTATTGAGGAGTGACTCTCCAACTGGAATGGAAGCCAATGCCATGAGCACACCAAGCATTGAGCTGAGAATCTCATACTGGAGTCCACTGGGCTTTTCTTATTTGTTGATCATTATTTTAGTGTTGGGTTGATGGATGTTGGGGACTGACTTATTACACAACGGGCTTGGACATGCATAAGAAGGGACCTTAGGGGGTGAGGAAGCTGTTCAGTCTCAATTCTTTGCTTTTTCTTTTTGAGACTGCATGCAAAGGTACCTATCTGCAAATTGCGTAATGGTTTTGTGATGCAGGGCTTTATCACAAAGCATAATGCCTTTTCAAAATGTTTTTATGAATAAAATGAAGTTGAAGCTGTTGTTAAAGAAGCCATCTAGAATAGTATTATGAATATCAAACAGTATTTTATTCAAAAAAACTCATGAGTGCTACTGGAGAGAGGGCTAAATGGAGATCACCACCCCAGTAAATACACTGTAACCACAGGTCAGCTTCATCCCAACTTCACACCAGCCCAAAGGTGTGATAAGAAGCCTTATAAAAATCATTTTCTTAAACAACCTCCACACAACTCCTTTACGCTCTGCTTTAAAAAGCTGGTTTCCTGGACATCTTTATTTTCGCTTTGACTCAGGTGAAGCTAATAGGTTTCTTTTGTTACACTGTTTCGGGCAGCTGGCAACTCTAAATGGAACTTTGTAAGCACGTGACAAAATAAGCCATTGGAGCAGGCTTCATTATGATTAGTCTTGAACACTTGTGCCTCTGCTGCATACTGCACATAGCACTGCACTTTCAGTAAAGGGACCACTAACCTTTGGCTGCTTTTTGTTTCTCCTTTAGGACAATAAGCGCTTTCCTTTTTTCTGGGGTATTTCTTTTTCACTGTAATTTAAACACATTTATCTGGCTTGCTGCCAGAGCCTTGTGGGACTCCTGTATAGTGCAGTCTGTCAGTGTAGCTGAGATATGAAATTCCATCAGCTCTCTCCTCATTGCCTACTCTAATTGCTCCAGTGTCACTTCTGCTGCCGTGGCAACCACTGTTTTGTTTTTTTTTCTCCAATATTTATATTGCACCATCGTTAGAGGTTCTTAGGGATTTTTAAAATAAATTATTAGGCTTTTTGCAGACAGTCAGGATTCGGTGTTTAATTATTCTATCACTTTTGGAGTTTTGATATGTTGCGGCATCCTGTGAAATGCTCAGATCAGGTGGGAATCGCAGTGTGGCAATATATTGCAACATATAAAGTGCTCCACGAACGGGTATAAGTGAACACAAAATAAGCAGTAGTCTTATAGGATGTTTATAGGAAAAAAACAGGTTTGAGCTAACCATGTTCCATCACAACTGAAAAGTGCTTCTCTCTATACTGAATATAAATGTGAAAGTATGACATACAGGCGAGCAGACAAGGCACATTTATATAACCCCAGATTCAGACACTCTTAATAGCTTGTTCTAAAGAAGGTCCAAGTTTCATCACAACAGGGCAAGTGGTTAGCGATATCTGCAAACTAAATGTGAAAGCAAAGTGTGAAATACATATGTGCACCCGTCTACACAGTATCCCTGTCACTGGGTGCAGTATATGTATCCCCAGCAGGGAATAATCAACAAACAAGCAGCCCTAGTCTTTATAATTCAATCACTTTACAGCCTTCTCAGGATGTATTAACATTGCACCACAGTGACCCCTGCTGGCACAGACACAGCCCAAAGTTGCCCTGTGGCTGACCCCTACCAGAACCATTATCAGGGCATGGTGTTACCAGCAACAGCAATACAAAGGATTGGCAGTTGTGATACTGTAGCTAGCTGGTACTGATTCTGGTACCATGGAACTACAAAATAATACTAGAGTGTGATATCAATTGTATATGATCATTTGAAAATGTTACTCATTCTAACAATGGCAGCCACATATCATCGTAGTTGTACACACTGCAACTACTGCATTTTGAAATGTGGTGAAATGGCATACCATTAAAATCATTTTGTCATTGAGCACCTGTCAAAGACCAGGGGAACTGGCAGTTGTGATCTGCAGATTCTGCACTAATTACGCTTCAATAAAAGTTCCAGTTCTCCCCAACAGCATGTGAAGAAGTCTGGTTAACGGCCTGGAAGCTCAAAGAACTGTCTTGTGCTAGTATTGTATTTTTTTAAATTTTTTTTTAAATTTTTTTATTTATTTTTTTATTTTTTTTATAAATGTAGTCGTCGCCAATTATTTTTACCCTGGTTTTCACCCCAATTTAGCATGCCCAATTATTATCTGTATCCCCGGCTCACCGCTCGCAACCCCCCCGCCGACTCAGGAAACGGAGGCTGAAACACGCGTCCTCCGAAACGTGCTCCTTCCAAGCCGTCATTTTTCGCACTGCAGATCCACAGCAATGCTACCAGACCTATAGTGCCGGAGGACAACACAGATCTGGCGGCTCCGCTGCAGAGCCACAGGCGCCCTATCGGCCACAGGGGTCGCTGATGCGCGGTGAGCCGTGGATTCCCCTGCCGACCTAAGCCCTCCCTACCCGGGCAGCGCTCAGCCAATTGTGCGCCGCCCCCTAGGAACTCTCGGTCACGGTCAGCTGTGACATAGCCTGGATTCGAACCAGCGATCTCCAGGCTATAGGGCACATCCTGCGAGGAGCGCCTTTACTGGATGCGCCACTCGGGAGCCCCCCGTGCTAGTATTGTATTATTCCCACTGGCTTAGCTTGTGTAAAGTGCAAGTCTGTTTAAACTTCTTCAGTCAACAAATCAAATGTATGAAATATTGTAAAATATGCCCAGACCAGTTTCAATTCCTACTGCTTGGAACCTGATTTTTTTTTTTATACACCCCTGGGATGGAAATTTACCAAAGCATAAATGTCCTATTTTTAAATCCCTGATATGAAAAATAAATAGCGCACTAAAGCTGAGGGATATTTGATTGTGACATGCCTGGGTCCCAGGGAGGGAGACTCTGCAAGCAGAACGACCCAGTGCAGAGAGGTAGGGCTCGGTGCCCTAAAATAGTGTGGTGGTGCAGGGGAATGTAAACAGGTTCAGGAATTTTATCACAGGATAATGGAATGGTGAAGCCAGCAAATCGAATTTGTAGAGCACAGTACTTCAACACTATTAAACACACAGGCAAATTCAAGAGCCAGCTACTGCAATATGCAATAAAAAAAATATTAACGGAACAAATCTAGCAAGCAATTGTTTCTTGCTAGTTTTAACCATTACACGTGTTGTATTTCTTTGCACCTGTAAACTGCACAGATGAGGTATTGTTATAATGTATTTAACCAGGATAAAGACCCTTTGAGATATACAGCATCTCATTACCAACGGGGTCCCGGTTAGATGTCGACATATAGAAAGGGACAATAGTGAAACACTGTGTTAGCCTATTTTTGCAAACAATGTACGCAACTTTAAAAAGCATTTTTTAAGATAATCATTCTATCACTAAAAATACATTTAGTTTGCAAATTACTGGAATATGTAAGGTATATTCTTTCTGAATTTGGGCTAGCTTGAATCTGCCACCCACTAGTAGACTCTTTATCCAGATACATACTGAAATCAATTGATTTGTTGTGCAGATTAGAGCTAATTAAACAATGGGAGGGAATAGTTGCCATCAGGCAGCATAGGCACTAAAGTTTTATGAATTGCACTATAAATAAGGTCTACAAAATAGGATACCAGTACATTTTATAAATCCAGCCCACTGTTCACAACTTTAATTGCAGTTAATCTGCTTCACTCTGCTCGTATTTCAAAGCTGTTGTTAACTGTTCTTATAAAGTTCAATCATTTTTTATGCACTTTTGCTCTTTGAGCCAAATTGACTTACGGGTCATTTGGTATATCCCAGTAATGTAATCAGGAAGCACCCAACTTCACCTGTAATAAAAGTGAGTAGCAACTACAGTTCTATATCTGTTGAGTGTCATCTAGTGCACAAAGACTTCATTAGAATTCTGAACAACAATACAATTCTTTCCTGGAGTGTGAACTATAAATTCCAAAAAAGGCAAATCAGTTCACATTTAGGAAAAAAAAAATCAATCAAACTTCCACTGGATTTTCTTGTTTTTTAAATGTTTTCTTTACAGGGCTCTTTTGGAGCAGCTTGAAAATGTCCACTACAGCTTGAAAAGTAGCTTACCCTTACTACTGCTGCAAGTCACTTGCACAAGTATGTCGATTTGCCTGACAGAATGCAATGCAGGGTGGAATCTGCTTTCGGGGAACTAGGCGGTCAACTAGGCTGTGGAAGACTTCAGTAAACAGACAAGAACAAACCATTTTTTACAAACCCCAGTAGAACCATTATCAGAGCACAGCATTACCTCAACACAATGGATATGGAACACATATTGTACCACAGTACTGCAATGGACACCAGTGTTTTATTGGTTTATGTCTTAGCTTTCTACCAATGGCTCATACCCTTATAACTAGCCTAGCGATAGCACTGAAGCATTAAGGTACGACAGGGGGTGGGTTAACATGAGATAACCGCACACTGAGGGCAAAGAGGCGGGCCTTTAACCCCTCAGTGTGTGGTTATCTCATGTTAACCCACCCCCTGGAGTGCCTAAATGCTATTATAAATCGAATTTAAAATTACTATATTTATTTATTTTTTTAAATTAACACAGCAAATTAAAAAATATATATATATGTTCAATAACAGTAAATATCACTATGCACAAAAAATACATTTGTTTAAACGATGTTTAAATTAGTTTAAACATGTATTTATTTTTATATATATATAAAATTATATATATATAAAATAGGGCAGCTGGCTCTTTGAGCTAAAATATATATATATATATATATATATATATATATATATATATATATATTAACATACGTTTAATTGTAAATATAGCATGTATTTATTAAAATGTTAAGTAGAGATTTGTTTAGCTTCTCCAGGTCTGCAGGAGTTATTGGGGATAGTGTGTTGCTTTGTCATTTCCACTTTTTTAATTACTGCTACGAATACATTATAGCTGTTTTAAATGCAGCATCTTTCGCTAAATTACTTTCTGCTGTACAGTGGATCGTTCAAAAAGTGAATGATACCGGCTCGCAGTCTGATAAAGCTGGAAATGCTGTACTGCTCTCCATCTTTATTTCTTATGAAAGCATAACATTGCGTAAGGAGACTGTTCAGTTCTTCCTGAGAAAGTAAATGAAAGGTAACAGGTTTACCTTTTTCTTGAAGCCAGTTTTGCATGATGTTCACAGCCCATCTGGAAGCTTTTATTGTGTTTTTTTCGTTTCATTCAAGTTAAAGTTGATTTAGTTCTGCTTCTGTTATTCCACTGAGCCGTTTCTCTTTTTAAGTAAAGTTCATTACTGGTACAGGTACTTTGTGTACTTATGAAATAAATCCCAATTGAGATCAAAGTTTTATTGTGGCACATAATTTGATCTCAAGAGCACTTAACTGTATCTAAATGATAACTCTCATATGCACTACCCTCTGTCAAGTATTGTGACAGATGAATACATAGAGAAGGACTGGGATGGGGCATTGTTGCCTGTTTACCTGTACTGAGACCCCTTGCTTGCTAAATATCTTGGCAGATTTTTGTTATAGAGACTGCAAAGAGTGGTATGAGAACCCTGCTGTCCCGTCCTTCATTGGCGGGTTTGGAGAATCCTCGTCAGAATGTGATAGAAAGAAAACTTGCAGTATGAGACAAGCAGAAATATCAGGAGTGTTCACTTATACATCTTTTCACATACAAAACCAGTGTTTACAGGAGGATCCACCTTGCATTCACTATTATACTTAATAGCAAATGGGACATTTGATGCTAATGACTAAAATAGTTGTATAAAAGGTTATTGATTGGTTTTATTCAAGTGCTGCCTTTCATTTATTGTACTTACAGCTGGCTGGAGCACTTTCCCAATGGTGTTCAGTGCCAGCTGCACCTGCTAGTTAGGGCTACTCCTTCACAAACTCAAATACAATTATTGTTCTGTGCACTGAAATTAACTGGCACCAAATGTAGCTGATATAAATATATATTACGGTACTGTTCAGCTATAATATAGTTACAATGCATTTAGAACCTGGTGTATACACTATGCTCCAACATAGGACATAGCTTTGTAGCAATGTTCCTTGGTGCATAAGCTCCCACAATTATTGCAAGTTTTACATATATCACATCTAGAGAACTGCTTATTCAGTTGAAATGGAACTTGCTGAGAGTTTCACAATCAGGGAAGCTTGCAGTTGTACAACAATGGTGTAATGCAACCCTGTACTTAGGGCACCACTATGTTGTATTTATATCTAAAGAACCATTTATCCAATTGTAATAACCAGCTATTGAGCGTTTCCGAATCTGTGCGCATGTCCCACTTAGATCTCTACATGTACAGGCAGTGGATGTAGGTCATGGTCAGCTTTTTCATGACAGTGAAAGCTCTAATTTTGCATTTACAGCCGTGGTGGGTGATGTATGTTATTAACAAACACGTTTTATTACAATAACCAGGCATGCATATTAGGAAAAAAGACACATCAGTGAAATATTATTATATCTAGGAAGGAAACTGTTCATTGTTATTAAAGTCACGTTATTGTTTTATTCTCTGCACTTTATATTTACAGTGCGTAATCTTAAATCCTTTAAATGCTTAATGTGTACACATTTTACCATTGAGGCATCTCAACATGAAACAAGCTTCCAAAATGGATTTTTCCTGTTGACCTGAGGGCTCGTCACTGAATGACTGGCTGTGAGTTACTCCTGCTGTAAACTCCGATTTTCCTGCCCTTCATTGTTCTTTGCTGCACTGTTCTCCTGTGGCACGCATACACTACAGATGCACATTCGAAAACCTTTATCATTGTGAAAGGTTAGCTAACCATACTGCTTTAAAAATCAATACAGCTCTCCAATTTAACTTCCTCAGAGAACCAGAGACTGAATACGGTTAGATTAAGCAGCTTGTCCTCTTTTAAGAGAGGCTAGATTTGTATCACGCATTCTTTCTGCAGTTTTAGTTTTTTATTGCCAATAGTACAGTTTATGTTTGGAGCTGATAAGAACTAACAGGTGACATTCGGAATGAATTTGTCTAATCCCCTTAAGTCCAAGGGAGAATTCACAATGAAATGCTGTACAGTACTTCATTACAGCTCGCAGGACTAGCAGTGTATTATGGTGAGGTCTCAAACTGGGACTGAGTGTGCAATCTCAGTTGCATATATGAATTAGAAAATAGTGCTAGGACGGGTGATGTGTGCATGCAAAGTAAAAGCAGTGTAACTCCTCCCCCAATATTTTAACATACAGTACCATTGGTGTCACAGCAGTATGATGAACCAATACATATTGGAAATCCACTGCAGTACCATGGCATACCAATAGCAAACAGCGTGTTACTGTATTAGTGCCACAGTCCAACATTAATTGGCTCCAAATCCATTGTGTTGCTACTGCAGGTAATCATTAGCTATGTGTGGTTGTGTGAGAATGGAAAACTTGACAAATAGAAACAGCTTGAGAAGCTGGATTTGAACCTTGAGTACCTCAAAATACTGCACCATGCAATCCCACCACTGGAAGACTGGATGATGCAGGCAATAGATACACCTATTAACATTTGTGGTGGCGGTCAAGGCTGGCCAGCAGCAGAAATAGCAACCAAGACACAGAAACTGCAGTTAAGCGTTTTTGAGCACTTTTATTATTTACAAAACACACAGGAACAAAATAACAGTTTGAACAAAAACACTACACACACACACACACACAGACTTCTTCAAATAAACAAAACAGCACTCAAGCACAGCTATCACAGTACCTTTCACACTCTTTTCACTGTTTCATTCCTTCTCAGCGCCACACTCTCCTACACAACACACACCAAACATGAATTCCTTTGTTCCTTTTATAGGGTGTGACCAGGGGTAATTGACAATCAATCATTCAATTGCCACCTGGCCACATTACACACTTTTCCAATCACACCTCAATCCCTTAATTAAACAATGAAACACAATTTCATCACCACACATCCAAACCCATGTGCACCCACATGCAGAGCAGAGACTCTGCACACATTCTGAAAAGACAGTCCCTCTTTGCAACACTTCAGAAGAGGAATCGATGTTTCACAGGGAAATTAATAATGCACCCAGATGGCTGGTTAAAATCAATGCAAGGTGTCAGCCGGTGAGGCATTTTTCAGGGAGTATTGGCGCACAGTGGCCCACTGTGTCAAGAGAGTGACAGACAAGGAGTGAGGAATGACAGGGCCAGCCAGCTCCTCCACCCAGCCAGGTGAGGGAGATCCCTACACTGACACAGCCAGAGGAAAAACCTCCCACACTAACCAAGCACAGTCTATACCTAGTCGTAATGAGAAGAAAACTGGGAATACTGATCTGATCCCAGAAAAAATAGAATTTTTTTAATGCAAAAAAATCAGGACATAATTAAATGATGATAGTAATTGATAATATTAAGCGGGCTTCGCTGTGTTGAAGTTGTAGCTCCCTGTTGCTAGTCTTTGGTGTCATGATGGACAATAAATACAGCAGATCGGACAGTTTTATTTATGACAGATAGTAGGCTTCAATATTAGAAGATAAAAAATAAAAAAAAAGCCAGTATTATTTCTTAGCTGCTAATGCAGAACGCCAATGCAACTTACAAAATTAAAAATTAAAAAGTCTGACATGAAACTGGGAACCAGGCAAAAGCACAAGTTTGACTTGAAACGAGTCTGCTAGGTTGCCAAATCTCCTGTTATCTTGGTGTGCTTTTAAGAAAATTCTGATATTTCACAGTGAAGCCATGATGAAAAGTAAGATTCTTGTGGTCATTTCCACTTGGAGGCCCCTTCAGCCCCTCCCCTCCAAACCCAGGTTTTGATGTGTTTCAATAAAGTGACAATTTTAGGAATGAAATCAACGGCGTTCATTTAAAGCTGTAGATCCCCTTGCACTTTCTACAAGGTATATCATATTTTTGGTTTTAACCGATAAAAAACGATAAAACAACCCTGATACAAAAAAAAAAATTAATTGGTGTATGTCCAATAAACACCGGAAAAACACTGGAAATGGTTACTCAATTCACGCTGACTTCACCCCTTTCTCTGTCGGAAAAACAAAAAAAAAAATACAAAAAATATATATATATATACAGACGTGCTCAAATTTGTTGGTACCCCTCCACAAAAAATGAAGAATGCACAATTTTCTCTGAAATAACTTGAAACTGACAAAAGTAACTGGCATCCGCCATTGTTTATTCCATATTTCATAGAAATCAGACTTTGCTTTTGATTTTTTATTCAACATAATATTGTAAATAAGAAAACAAATGAAAATGAAAATGGCATGGACAAAAATGATGGGACCGCTAACCTAATATTTTGTTGCACAACCTTTAGAGGCAATCACTGCAATCAAACGTTTTCTGTAGCTCTCAATGAGACTTCTGCACCTGTTAACAGGTAGTTTGGCCCACTCTTCCTGAGCAAACTGCTCCAGCTGTCTCAGGTTTGATGGGTGCCTTCTCCAGACTGCAAGTTTCAGCTCTTTCCATAGATGTTCGATAGGATTCAGATCAGGACTCATAGAAGGCCACTTCAGAATAGTCCAATGTTTTGTTCTTGTCCATTCTTGGGTGTTTTTAGCTGTGTGTTTTGGGTCATTATCCTGTTGGAGGACCCATGACCTGCGACTGAGACAGAGCTTTCTGACACTGGGCAGTACGTTTCGCTCCAGAATGCCTTGATAGTCTTGAGATTTCATTGTGCCCTGCACAGATTCAAGGCACCCTGTGCCAGGCGCAGCAAAGCAGTATGACATACCAAAGGCATGCAAGTATACATGATAAAATAGCTTTTAATTTCATCACTTTTCAGGAGGAATGAAGCATTATTTCAATGAGCTGTAAGGGTACCAACAAATTTGAGCACGTCTGTATATACTTTCCCAGTGCAGTTGGGCATTGTTGTCCCTCCTTCCTGACTTGTATCTCGCATTGATTTGTTCTACTGAGTGGCAGCAAATTCCTACATTTCTATTGGAGGATTGTACACGCTTGCAAGATTTAAAACAAGATTACAATTTAACACAGAGCATTGTTCTTGCTCACAAGACTTAAAGCTATATTACAGTACGATAGGGTTGATTTACAAGCTTGTGGAAATTAAAACAGACTTGCAAATTGTGGCGAAATGTAAAAAAAAAAGCCGAAACACACAAACCCCCCAGAAGAATATGCCCATGACCATAAGGATTTAGTTGTGGAAGACAGCAAAGGAAAGAAAGTACTAGTGTGCAAGTACTGTCAAGTTACTATACATATTGTGACAGACAAAAACGCCCAAGAATTTTGGAAAGTAACCTAAAACAATAATTTCTTAAGTACAGCGGAGGTTGACATTGATATGTTCCTGCTGCTATTTTAATGATGGATCTAGATACCACCCCCTTTGACTGCATTAATCCTTCTGGGGGGATTTGTTCACCACCTTATTGAATTAGCTTCAAATGCCATTTCCATTGCATTTTTATATTCCCTTCACTTTCTGGAGGTTCTGTTGCTCTAATATTGAATTATTATCCTTTACCTCTCAGTCTGTCTTCACCAGGCTTTGTTAGCATACTGAACCCAAATGTGAACAGGCCCAATGCAGTTCTAATCCACAGCTGTGTCTGTGGTGCTATATCCTGTAACCTGATTCAAACTTTGTTTTAAACTGGAAGTCCGATTAATTAAAAAACAAATTCCTGTTGCATTTGCAGTAAAAAGCATGCAAGATGTGAGAGCAGAATTCTGTAGGCAATCAGAGACACCTCCTCCTGTGAAGGGCTACGAGTCATGCAATTAGCATGTCTTGGAAAATGTGACAAATTTACTTCACTGAGCAGCATTGATCATGTCTGGAATATCTGAGTGGATAACAGAGCATTCTTCACAGGATGCTGGCTTGTGGCTTTGAAGGCACCTTGCTGGTTTCTGAGCATGGAAATCACTGGTGGAATTCTGTTGTCAGAATGCCAGAACTCATTTTTCAGCAAAAGGACTGCCCAATCAAGTGTGACCGAGGTCTGTTTGTCGAAAGATGTGAAAAAGTTTCCACCTCTACCTTTAAACACAAACTCGAATACTTCAGCCCAAAAACAATTTTTTATCTGGTTATCTGTAGGGCCATTCTTTCTTTGACCTTGTTATTTTTGTATGTGTACTATTAATTCAAGATGTACAGCAGTACATAAAGACAACACTTAATATGTCACATGCCTGTAAAATACTGTAACTAATTACTCTGCTTTTAAATTGCTTTTCACGCAGTTGCTATTGTGCTGTTTTATGTTTATGTTCAAACAGTTATTGATTTCGGGAAAACACTGGCTCTAGTTATCAGTTGCTGCATCTTCATGGAAACATTCACCAGGTGAATTTGGAGCTGAGAAATCAAGGCCCTATTCACAATATGTTGCAGGCTGTTTTTAAACATTCTCTTAGATTAAACAGTGCGCTGTAAAGAACAATGTTCTTTTGTTTGAGTTTCATTAAAAGCTGAAAGATGGTCCTGCATTAATATCTCAGAATAATGATAGGGATGTTGAGATTCGTAAGTGTATGCTTAAACTAATAAAATACAATAAATCATTTTTCAAAAACAACACATTTTCACTGCTAAATGATTCTCTTTGTACGGCTCTGATAAAACTGCTGTATAATAGCTCTCCTAAAGACTGGAACAGACAATCAATATTCAAGTTTTGATATTCATTTAAGCTCAGTTCTATACTTATTAATACAAATTGGTTCCAAATGGCTGTATCAATAACAGATGTAGCATCAGGGGGTCAAGTGTCCAGTATCTAACTGGACAGTCCAGTATTGTAACTGTGTCACATACAGCTTGTCCTATCCACCTTGAAATGCAAAACAGATTTCATTGTAGTTTTCAACACTTCTTTGTATACAGACCATTTCATAGTTCATAATTAACATCAACTGATAAATCACTCTTGGCCTTGATAACAGTACTTACAGCAGGCAAGGTTGGTTAAGTTGTGTCAGTGTTATCTTTCTGTATAGTTTAATAGTATGGAAATGATGAGGCTGGTCATCACCACCTGAGAACATTCCTCTTTATGACTGTGCCTATTCCATCGAAACATGTTCATGTAGATATATTTTTCCAGCATAATTTTTCCACTGTTGCCAAATTAAATTAATGAAATGTGTATTGGTTTACAGATGTAAATAATGCAATTTGAATTTATTTTGATAAATGAATGTTTCTTGCAAAAATAATAATAATAATAATAATTTACATACTAAAAGGAATCCAGGAATGACAGCAAAAAGAATGTATTACTGGAGCCGAAACAGAATTCATATTCAGCATTCCATTTGCTGAGGAGACGTGTAGTTGTAGATTGCTCCGAGGTGGCAGATTGTAACAGTAATTTAAAATAATTTATATTGGCATACTGTTGCCATAACATTTATGGTGTTACAAATTATAATCACAATACAATTATATATTTGTTCTTTGGGTAAAACATTCTGAGGCACTTTATATTCAGCTAAATCAATAAAACCATTGTCTATCTAAACTGTAACCTGAAAGAAAAACTGTTCCGATGTATCTTTATAAACAACTAGTTGTTGTTATTTAGCAAAACCATTTCAAAAAGGAAAACTGCACCAAATATCATACCAGAAATAAACAACTTAACTATTTATTTTGGGAACTGCAAACAGCCTCAGGTTATATTCTTATTCACTTAAGAACTGTGATTGGTGTTTTTTCTTTTGAGAAGAAAATTGTGCTAATGACCATGAGGAGTAATTAGCTCTGATATTATATTCCATTGTGTTGACTGGTAATGCTGTGATATGCACATGGTTCAGTGGGGTTTATTCAGGGTAATAAACTAGGATTCTAATATCAATGTTTTTCAGTAGGGCTTGTCTATTTCATAACCTGGTCTTAAATTAAATCACTACAACGCATATGCCAGCAGGCTTGATTTTAATCCAGGCCCCTGACCTCATACATGCATCTGATAGAACATGAGGATTGGCTGATTTTCTATACTGCTATATTATTCTGCTTATTTCTGGTGGTAACGCACAGATCTAGTGAAACTGCTGAAACATTCAAAACAGCAACACAGGAGTGATTTTGCTGTGCTGCTGTGAAGTGTGAATTACGCCTCAAGAGTGTGGCCGGCTGAACAGCTTTCTAGGTTTTCTATTTTTGAGTACACCATTAGCAGGCTCTGTGGATTAGGTCTGCACGGTATCACAGGGTTTATAAAGTTATTTGAATTTTTTCTATGATATTGTGAATTTGATTTCAAGCATTAGAGGTAATAAGACTCCTTCTGACCTACAGCATAAAATGGGCAAGTGGGTATCATAACCTGTAGTACAGGAAGTGGTGGTATATTGCTGAGCCAGGAAGAATTGTCATCACCAGTCAGAACTAAATTAGGAAAATTAAAAGATCAACTGCAAAACAATGGGAATGGTGTTACACTTTTAATTAATTAGGTAGCCCAGTGTTATGTTTGATCCGTATGACAGTACAGTATGTGTTTCGTTGAAACAGCTGATCTAATAACCACCCCATTCCTAGTAACCACTAATCCATTCAGACAAGCTTGTGGTCCATTAATAACCCATCAAGTCAATCAATTCCAGCTGTGGTAATAAGGCCTGCTTACTATTGCTAATGGATTTGCCTTTTTTTACGATTACAAATCATTTAACAGCCATCCTGTTTTTTTTTCCCCCCTAGCAGTGAGTACAGCACTTAAAATGCTGCCCTCCACTGATTCTTCCTAATTAGGCTACCCCTGCGTCTCCCGCTAAAAGTGAGTGTGATTCAGATGAATTCTGGCCTCCTGAATGGCAATAGAAGAGCTCAGTGAATCTTACTAATTGGAGGTTGGAGGAGCCCCTAGTCAGGACACAAGGGTGCTATTCACATGACGGCACCATACGTCAATACAAATGGTTCCTTTCTCCAGCCCTGCTGCTGAGTGGCAGATGGGCATGGCATTATTATACAAGCTAAGTCCCAACGGCCTTTCTCCTGCTGCCAGTCCACAATCTTACTGTGCCTAGCCATCAGACAGCTCAGGGACAGAGTACATGACTTCTATCCAACAGGGGTTCCTTCAGTTCTGTCAGCTTCACCTAATGCAAGTCTCCTGTCTTAACTTAAAAGTCAGGAATGCCATGTTAGTAACATACACCCCTTGCCACGGCTATAAATACAAAATTCAAGCTATTAGTATCATGGAAAAAGTACATCAATATCATCTGCTGTATCACATAAATGGACAGATGGAGAGGTTCTTCCAAATATGCCCAGTTTATGATACTCTCAATAACATACGCATCCCCAGTAGGTTTAGTCAGTCACATAAGAAACAGAACTTTTACACAAACATGTTTGCTACACATGGTCTAATTTATATCCAATCTCTGGTTTTTACAGAGGTGCTCAAAAGTACTGATACCCATCAATCTTTGCAATGCAAAATTATCCAATTCAGTTTGCAGCATGGTTGATTTTTTTTTTTTTTTTTTAATTCAGGTGTTGTAGGTATAAACACTATAATTATGCAAAAAATGAAAGAAAACAGTTTATGACAATTTGTTTTCAAAGTTGTTGAAATATAATTTTTGACAATTTTCGCTTCATATCCACAATTACTTTACACACATGAGATACATTTGATCAACCTCTAAAATCTGCATCCTCCACAATTAAGTCTTTTTTATGGGTTTCCAATGGAAAGAGGATTGCTACTGTATGTGGCAGCACACTGGATACACAGGTTTAGTTACAGTTCATACAGTACATAATCTGAGTTATGAAAGCATTGAGTATTTGCTGTAATTTAAAGGGTATTTTATGCACCTCTAAGCTTGACACTTAAAACAAAACAAAACTAATCCCCAAATCCCAGAGTGTGAATAACAAGTACTGTGCAATGGTGCTTATTTTCTGAAAGTAGTGTAGATAAGATCAACCTAAACAGAAAATAGCGATGTTGGAACGAACAGAAAGCTTTCATTTTCACACCAAGATGTGTGTAACTAAAATGGTACGGTCAACCAAGACACAATTGGAAGATAACTTGGGGTGTGATTATTATTATTATTTATTTCTTAGCAGACGCCCTTATCCAGGGTGACTTACAATTGTTACAAGATATCAGATTATTTTTACATACAATTACCCATTTATACAGTTGGGTTTTTATTGGAGCAATCTAGGCAAAGTATCTTGCTCAAGCGTACAGCAGCAGTGTCCCCCACTGGGGATTGAACCCACAACCCTCCGGTCAAGAGTCCAGGGCCCTAACCACTACTCCACACTGCTGCCCGGATATGGCCAAGCCTGTGGGTGACCAGATTCTTTTAGTTTCCAACATGTTGATGTTGTTTTAAAGAGAGCATAATCAGCTTGTGAATAGAGAATCTTTTCTAATTCCTTTCTATCTCTTTTCCTTACCCCCTGCTCGTCCTCTCTGCTGTCACGTGAGTCGCCAGGCTTCCTGTGATTGGACGATGCGCGGGAGTCTCTGTTCCGACCGCCATCAGTCCCTTCATTCGGCTTCTCACCATCTGAAGATCAAACACACAACATGATTAGCAGTGGCCTGTTTACTGTTCAAAAGATAATGTCTTATGTCAAAAATGTAAAGCAGACAGTGATTTTAAAAGTACCCAAGCAATCTACATCCACTAGCGTGTTATATTTTAGAGATACTGGCGTCTAATATTTTAGACGCCAGTATCTCTCATTGAGGACATCAGTGTCTTTCTATTATTCCCTGAACATGATGATAGCTTCTCTAGGGCTGTGTAGCTGTGGTTCAGTACTGCATTAAAATAAAATAAAGAATTGCTTATGTCAAGATCAGAAGATACAGAATTATCTTAGGATCTCTACGTTTTGTGTCGAGATCTTATTAATTATCAGTGGATCGCTTTTCCATTTGGTTTTTTAATTTGTCGCTGGAAATAGATATTTTTTCCCCATCGCTTATGGCTGCTCATCGAGCCTTCGAAACGTCAGATCGAGCGACAAAGCGTTGACACAGTATTACCTACTGTGAAGCAAACAGACACAGAAATAACATCTGGTGCTGGCAATCTGACTATGAGTATGGATTACAAAGAAATGTCTATTATCTTTTCTAAAACAAATGTGGAATTATGTTTGTTTTTAGTTTTGTGACAGAAGTCAACATGGTGTAGCACAGGCAGATAGAACTCTTTAACCACATAATTCTTTACTTTTCTACTGTATATTTAGCAACGTCACTTTCCACTACACCCAGTTTTCACACAGTACTGATCATCCCCCATTAACTGGCTGATCACAAGGCTGGGTTCTGTTCACACACAAGGCTCCCCTATCCAAACCGATTGAAAAATAGCAATATATTCCGTTCCTGATCAATATACTGAAGAAGACACTAGAACATTTGTCTGCTTGACTTCAGACAGCCACAGATGAACAATACAATACAAATGTATTTTTATATAGGTCCTTTCACTTCATGGCATCCCAGAGTGTGTGAAAGGCGCTATATAAAAATAAACAAGATAATTCATATGAACAACACACTCCAGCTACATCCAAGTATATAAAATCACATTATATAAGTATGTTTTCAATTCAGCCGGTACAGTTAAAAATGACACTGCATTGGGAATTCAAATACTGTACGTGGGCACCAATATGGAGGGCTGCCGTATTGTATTGCACATGTGTGGACCCTTATGCACTGCAAATTATTTTTTACAAAACTTCTACAAACTTTAATCATACACCTTCCTAAGCACAGTGAATGAATACATGGCGAGCATGTGTAAAATCTAATGTTTGTCTTTAGCCTCTTTTTAACAAAGTTGCACCTCTGTGCTTATCACCAGAGTCTCCTAATGTAGTCAAATACAGGTGCAGGGAGCTTAACAGCCCTTGAATATTAGCACATGTAATGCACTCGCTCGCACACTGTGTCTTCAAAGAAAAAAGAGAGGCAAATCAAATAATTAAAGGCTGCAGAAACCCTTTTATTATATCTTTCCTCACAAAGCAAATCTGAGAGTATTAGTGTAGCAGCACAAAGAGCCACTATCTTCAACGCTGCAGTACGTACTCCACAACCACGTCACAATTTATAGCGTTTCAATGAAAGATAATAGCAACCAATTACAATTCAGTACAATTCAGACAGCTAAAGTAGTCCAATGATCAGAAAATGAACAGGCTAGTGTCTTTCAATCACATCAGAGTTTGTTCCAACTGCCAGCCAGTGCTGTGCGACTACATTATTCCACTGGGATGGCAGAGGTAGCGAGGGCTTCAGAAGCTACTAGCATTTGGAATGGCGGCTCTTCCTCTAGAGATAAAAATTGGAAAGTAAAGGCTTGCTAACTAAAACATTTTTTAAAAATTTTACACTGAACAATGATCCCTGGGTGTCTGTTTAGCGTATTTGTTAACTTTTTACTGTCTACAAACCCAATATAACTGCATTCAAATTCTCAGTGTGGGTGTTCAAATTATCCCTGTAAAAATGTACGCTATTAAACCACAAGTATAACGAATGAGATGCTATTTATGGCCTAAATTGTCTCAGTGCTTATTATGATTAAATGCTGGTTATACAGAGCTCATAAAGTATAATTAGAAATAATTGTTATTCAATAAATGGGCATTAAAGTTTATAATGCCTCGGCCGGGAGACCCTCTCTCAGCAAGATTAGGCCATTACTAAAATCAGGTGCTGTTGTCTTCCAGAGGGGCCAGAGCTCAACAAACGTCCCAGAATTCGTGTTGGTTTAGGGGGAGCTGTTCTGCAGGAGGAGCTGTTCTGCAGGAGGAGCAGTTCTGCGGTTAGGGGATGTGTAATGCTATATTTTTCGGAACTCCGCTACTTACTCTTTAAGTAACACTGACATATTGTACATTCTATTTTATATAAAGCACAAAGAAATCAAATAGCAAATGAAGGCTCCAGCCACGGGTGTGCAAAATGTGTTCAAGGGTGATAATTTAGAATTAGTGTGGAGAATTAATGTCGGTGTTAGTTGGTGAAGGTATGTGTTTTGAGGTGTTGTTTAAATGCTGTATATATAAAGAATTATGGTTGGGGTGTAGGGGAGTTCATGTAGCCGTGTGTATTGTGTATGTTAAAGCAGTTGCTCGGTCTACAACCGCGGTATTTAAAATATATCTAGTTTTTGTTTGAATGTTTATTTTGTCCACCGTGCAGGTTTATTTTGTTCCTGTGTTTTGTAGTTGTAATTAAAGTGTGCATTTGCATTTAAACATGCAGCTTTTGTGTGTTTGACTCTCTTCCTGGTAGAAACAGCTTGCCAGTGACGTCATCCTGTTCACAGTCTAACAAAATATTAGTCAGATTCTTCCTGATTCCATGAGACGGTACAGTGCAGCAGCTATTCCCGTACCTTTCCAATAAATTCCTTGTTTTTACTGCATGAAACAATCCTCAAGTTGTTCCTGAGTTGGACTAGGATTCTTTCACCCTCAACACACAGTAGATAATCATGAAATTCTGCTCCAGTTCAATTTGCACCAGCTCATCCAGCATTCGCATTAAGGTGCCGTCAGCACTGACTACAGTCTCTGTGGAATGAATTTGTGAACAAAGCTCGACACAGTATCTGATTACTTTTCTTTATAAATCTATTTTGCCAGCTATTTACCCGTATAAAAAGATACTACTATAGTGCTGTCTAAAACCACTGTACTGTATGTTTTTACCTCTAATCAAATTGAGAATGTATTTCTTGCGTTCTCCTTGCGAGCTAAGCGAGTCAGGGTTTGTCATACAACGGGAAAAAGAAAGTACACCCTCAAGCTGAATAGACTCCAGTGCACCCTGATCCTGTACTCCAACAAGACATTTAATGAGCAATCAGGAGTGTAGAATATGTATGCTGAATAGGGGTGTGCCGATACTTGTATTTTCCGAGTACAGTACTTACCTTTAAGATGTATGTGTCGGCAGTTAGTAAATAAATCAATCCATTGTTCATTTCAAAACAAGAAGAGTTGACCTTCCATCACCTTAAAAATGATGTCAAATCAAAAGTACAGTATAAAAGGAAGGTAAGACAAATAATCAATTGAGTTTTTGTTATTATATAACAGTCAGATTGTTATTGATTGATACTCAATAACTGTGCAAATAAGGGAGACCGAGGGACCGCATTGTTTTGTGTTGAGTATTAACATGTTTTATTCTATTTAATTAAGACCTAAGAATTTCAAAAATGACTTGGAAAATACAAGTATTGACACAATCCTAATGCTGAAATCCCCAATTCAAGCACACTACTGACAGCAGACTATTTCCCAATAGAAGGTAGTTAGTAGTAGCAAGTTAATCCCACTAGTGGATTGGGAAATAGCCAGCTCCTAATGTGTGCAGGTGGAGGCAGACAGATGTTAGAGAAAACGCTACTGCGTCTGTTTGTTATTGCACACTGTGCACTGCTCCAGAAAGCAACAAAATATCACTTTCCCATAGACCCTTGCCATGGAAGGCACTGACCAAACAATACCATTTCCCTAACTACTGAGGAGAGCTAATCCCTTTTCCTCCAAAACAAAACAGTGAACACACAAGTTCAAAAATGTAAAAGAAAGTAAAATACTAGTAGCAGAAAAATAAAGAAAAGCACTCAGATCAGGGAAAAATTACCTCCCAAACACAGCCTTTTCCTCCAATGAAAAAGCTAGGCCCCTAATTCCTAAATTAGTTAGCAATTATCCAGCTGTAGCCAATTCCCTTCCCACAAATTAATTACATGTGGCTGGCAAAAGGTAGCCATCTTGGCTCCATGCTGTACCCCCACTCTTGAGCCAAGATGGCTGCCAGCCACAAAAACACGTTACTGTGCCCTGTCATACAATTGATACTAGTCTCCCCTGATGAAACTAAACACCTCTTGGCTGAGTACAGCTGTCCGCCAGACAGCCTTGCTGCAGCGATGTAGACGGGAAAGGGAGAAGGGGAGCTTGGGCAGCCAACTCTGCTATACTGAGCAAATACGTCTTCATCTTTCATATCTCTGTACATTCACACATTCCACTAAGTGTGATCTTTCAACAAGCTGCCACATAGTCACAGCTGTATATGTAGGCGCTGAAGGCCAGGATCTTGAAGGGAATCATGTACAAGGGTGCACATTTGGTGCTATGGTGCTAGATTCTAACACCTGGGTACCTCATATATCACCAGCAACAATACATCCTGGCACCAGTAGACATGTTTACAGGGAATTAAGTTCATTTAAGTTGAGGTCATGAAGGGCAAGGCAATGTTGCCTTCGTTGGGCATGAAAATTCAGGGGCACCAAGGCAGTTCTAGGGGTCAAAAAGGCAAAGAATAAATCCAACCCATGGGCACCAAGGCAATTTCATACTCATTCATAAAACAACAAGAACGAAATACAGAGCCTATTACTGAATTCAAACAAACACAAATCAATGTTTTTTGAGTGATTCATGCACTAATTGTTACAAAAATAAACTTTTGTCACTTTTGTCACTTTTCCATTGTACAAATAAAATGGTATAACATTTAGTGAAATGAAAAAACATAAAGGGTAATTTGGCAAAAAATAAATATTCAGGTTATTTTTACTAAACTCGGTCAGCCTGTCAACAAGAGCTAAATATAGCGCTTGTCTGTGTCCTGTAATTAAAGCCTTTGTAAAACCCTCTATGCCATGTGTTTCATAATTTAGGGTAAGCAAGTTCAACTGGATTTCATATAACATGTAGTCCGCTGGTGAAGCGAACGTTTAATCAATGCATTTTTAAATGTTAAAAATAGTATTCTTTCAGAAATCTAGATTTCACAGAGAATTGGAGATTATTCTTACACGGCACTGGTTCTAATTCATGGAAATCATGAAATCCTTGCTCACTGTGAAAAAATACAGCCTTAGTGATACAACAGCACTGTGACAGGGATGGCTGAGTGGTGACGTCAGACCAGAAGCAGGAACTGAACACACACAGGCAGTACTGGGGTGCAAAGCTGCAGGCTTTTATATTGGTGACCATCTCCCGATTAGCCTGGCCCCCTTTTATATGTGCAGGGCTCTCTCCTACCGTCCTGCCACAAGCCCAAATAAGCAATGTCAGTGAAGGGAAAGGTAAAAAAGATAAGATTTTCAGGAAAACTGGCTGAGGATTTACCCATGGCTGGAGTTTAACAGCGATAGCAGTGTCTGCGCAACTGTAGTTTGCTAACCACTGTGACCTGTACAACCTGTACAAACAACATGGCTTTGAATAAATAGAAATAGAAACGTCATCATGCAATGGAAAGTGCTCTGCATCACAATGATGAACAGCTGGATGTACATAATGTTAGATGTTTACATTTGAGAGACTTTATATAGTTTCACAGTTCTTGAAATTTACAGTTGCAATGGATTTACAGTTTTGTTATGGTGCATTGCTGGACACCGTAAGATGACGGTGTTGCAGCGGGTTGCAGGTTCGGGTCGGGTCCTGCAGTAACGGGTCTGGGTCGGAAGCGGGTCGTAAAAATTTTCAAAACGATTGTATCCCTGGTGTAAGTAAAAAAAAAAAAAAAAAAAAGTGTGTCTTTGTCTACTGATTTTGTGTTGTAATTATTATAATATGTACACTCCCACCTTTTATAAATAGTGTGTGTGGGAATACAGGGTTGGCAGGGAGGGGGTTAAACTCTTCCCTGCCAGAATACACGTGAGAATGTGGCTGGAGCCTGAATTGAATGATTGATGGTTAATTAGGCTCCAGCCACACGGTATATAAAGGGTACAAAATCCTTTGCTTGTCAGAGGTGTTTGGAAGGAGTTGGATGAGATGGGCCAGTGGGAATTGCTCAGTCTGAACAAGCCGAAGCATTGATTGTGAACAAAGGTGACGGCTGTGTTTTCTTTGAACTTTTTATTTTTGCCCTTGCGCCCTGTTTGTTTATTTATTGTTTAGTTTAGTTCTTTTGTTAATAAACATGTGCAACCAGAGCTTTCACTGCAGCTTTCCTTACTCTGAGTCTCATTCCTGACGCTATCCGGCCACAAACTGCCATTAACCTTTCCACCTGCAACATAGTGCATAGAACAAAAGCGTTATTCCTTACAGCAGATCCACCGAGGAGTGTTGGGGGCGGGGGATGGGGGGACAGGTTAATCGTTAAACTCTGGTGTGCCAGATATAGGAGGTTAGATAGGAGGTATGTTGAGGCCACAGGGGTACTTTAAAAATTCACTAGGATGTGATGTGACTACAACAGAAAAGGATAGAAAATGAATCTCTACAGCAACATGCACACATTAGTAAAGATGATATTTCACACTCAATTTTCTTTCTAAGACCATCTAAATCCTTTTGAACGGTACAACACTCCATGGGTTTGTACATTGTGGTCAGTAGTAAACTGCTTTTTTAAGATTTTCTGTTTTACCATGTACTTTGCTTGTTAAAAACTACCCTCCCTATTTTAAGCATTTGCTCTAAAAACGCACGAAGAGGCCAGGATGAGATGTGTGAGTAATAAGCTGACACTGATTGGATGCCAAGTCAGTATTTGCCCCGACAAATCCTTTTTAAAACCTGCTAAACTGGGTCAGAGCCGCTGCAGTGACAGGTGAGGTGTTCCAGCCTAGCCTCACCAAGCACTATCCAGATACATCTACTAGAAATCACGCATGAGAAATCAACCACTGTTAAGGATTTAGCCTATCTAAATTCCTGTCTTGAATATAGCTATAAAAATGACAATACTTCTATGTTTAGTACTAATTCCTGAGTAGAATCTTTGTTTTCGGGATTCATATTAAGTTCATGCATGGTGTGTAGGATGCCTCAGCTCCAGTTTGTGCAGCCTGAACCATCTTAGATCCACCGCTGTAGTTTTAAATCTGTAGAACAGACCCCTTTCATCATTGTGTTGATCCAACATACATTTAATATAAATGTGTATACCTTAGTATCCCTCATTTCAAATAGTAGTTTCTGATGTATATGTTTAAAAACACAATATGCTTGAAAAATACAGAATCTATATTATTTATTGGTTGTGCAATCGACAAGTAATCCAGCATTTGATTGGTTGGGACAAATGGCTGCTATGGAAATTGCTCCTTTAAACCATCTTACAGCATGAAATAGGGTTGTTACAGTCTTTAGCCTTGCTTGATCATTTCACGGGGAGACTGAAATTGTCCTCAACTCTCTTCGCTACCTTCTTTCCTGTCATTAAACAACTAGCTTCTTGCCCTACTGACTGACATGCTTTGCGGCAGCAACATGCTTTGACCCCAAAGGAGGGGAAAGGACCAAGGAAGTGGAACAGTAACAGTGTTCCTGAAAGTACGGCAACCAAATTGAGAACTTTATTTCGTACTAAATATCACGTTTTAAAATAAAAACACTGAAATATGTGTTTCCTTCAAAACTGCCAAATGAGACCTTATAGAGCACAACGGTTAAGATTTAAGAAAAGGGCTCCTGTTCAATACAATGATTACCAATTCTATAGCCAAGCCTCTAAAAATAGAAATAATCAACACGATAAGACTGATTGAGTTTGGCATCTCCAGTTCTGATGGACGATTTTAATGCTGGACCTACAGTTACTGTATTGCAGTGGTAACACAGCTTTGACTAATACGATGATAAGAAAACCAACAACACTTTAACCTTCAAAATATGTGTTCTTCGGCATTAGGGAGTTTGTCTTTAAGCTGCTCACGGATCCACTCTGTAATTAGCCTGTTTTTAGAAGCAGTGGCAGTGAGAGCTGATCTCAGATTAATCCGACTGCTATCAAGAGTCACAAATACCATATGTCCCGGGGTCTCAGCCCTGTGGCTGGTCTCAGCTGTGTAGACGAGAAACTTGAAAGCTAAGAAAATGTTTTTCCACGTGCTGGGCTGGCTTTCAGCTAAGCCTGTCGGTGAGGTATCACCCTGACCAAATAGTACTACATTGCTATTACTACTTATAGTTACAGGACTAAGTAAAACTGCCACTCTGCAGTAATACTAGTTAAACAGTGCATTCAATAATACAGTAGTATTTGTAGGATGTTTCCTATTTAAATACTACAGTTCTTAAATTATTTGGATGTTTATAAATGGCCACATAGTGTAGCCTGCAACTTAACTACTGATACAGGCGGGATTTGCCATCGGCCTATATAAGTTCTGTCAGCAAAACAGCTGTGTGTAGTTGAGCTAAAGTTTGGGTTCACTTAACTTACTTTACTTATTTTTTTAATGTATAGTACTGTATATAGTTAAAATAATAAATCGCCGCTACGAGAAAACCCCAGCTGGATTAATATCGAATTATTGAGCAGCTGTATTTAGATATGTCACTGTGTAGATCATTGGATGACATCAGCCACACCGTTTGACTGCACCCTTTTTTAATGAATCCTAATTAAAACATAATTAATGTTTAATGATACTGCAGCTTGTCAAACTCTTTCACAGACTGTTACCCCATAAGAGTTTCTGCCAGAACGTCTGACGCTGGCAGGTCACTATGGTGTAGAGGTGACCTCTTCTCTCCTGCCACTCTCCCACAGACCATGTTTCAAGGCTCCTCTCCTGAAGTGCAGAAGAAAGAGAACTCAGAACTCAGGTTTCTGCTGCTTACAAATCACCAGATCTGTGGAAAAGGAGGGGCTGACAAGCAAACAAAGATGCCTCTGTTTCTCCTCTCCATCAGAAAAAAAGACCAAAACAAGCTTCCTCTGAGTTGAAATGCAAATCTGTTAGCCATGAATCCTATTCAACTTCAGCAAATGTTGCAAATGGTCCAGTATACTAGATATTGAATTTTAAGGGGTCCAGATGGTGTATTTTAAGGAGTTCTGATTTCAGGGTAAATTCCATAAAGCCTGATTTCTACCTCCCAAATGGTCAAACCCAATTTCACACACAAGTGGTGTAAAAAAAATGGACTAATTTATCTGACAGATCATTTTATTATTATTGCTCTTATAGATCAAGCATCTAATTAAGGGTGAAAATACAAAAAATATTTCTTCATTGAATTAGTTTGTAAAATGGAGATTTGGATGGTTTATTTGTTAAGAGCATGATGAATAATACAACCCAAAGCCTCCCTATTCTGTGAGCATGTGCAGGAATTAATTCAAAATGTAACCTATTTCCTTAATCTGAAAAAAAAGTGTTATCAGTTTATAGTCTTTGTATTCTTTTCATGTTAATCATTCAACAGTGAGTGTCCTAACTGACTATAACCACCCTCATCCATAAGGTCTATCGATATAAAAAAACTCCACCATGCTCTTCATCTCTTCTCTGCTCATCTCTGCTCATCTCTGTCTCTGTCTCAGATTGGGCTGCACATAACACTACATTTGTAATTTCAAGTGGTTTAGATTACATGCAAGAACACGCCGCATGAAAGCATTGGAAAACATTATATTGTGTGATTGTTCTCAGATTCGTCCCCTGTCTATATACTGCCAAATAATGATCATGGCTATTAAATGCTGTATGACTGCGACCAATATCATTACAGTTTAGTAGGAGTCTTTGTTACTGCTGGCTAGCCAATAATGGTGACTGGATGAATGAGGAATCTGGCAGGAGTAGCCACCCCAGGGAAGGAGTGAGTGGACAGCTCTTGACAACCTATTGCTGGTGTGCAAATCTAATTATAAACACCAGTACTGCACGTGTGTAGGTGGAAGATTGGTATATCTTACATGGAGCAGAATAATAAATACAGAATGTAAGCAATGCAAAACGATAGCCAAGTAAGAAATCCAGCACGTTCCACTTTAAACTATTCAAAGCACACTATTGTGTTCTATTAAAAATAGGATTCTTTGGTCTCTTATTATTCCACAGTTTGTGTACATAATAAATCAGAAGGGGGCCTTGGTTGCAGTCATTGTTGTTTAAGGGCAGTTTTAGCAACAGGGATTGTAAGCATTCACCCTTCAAACACCACTTTGTCATTCTGAAATCCAAATTGGTACACTCCTATTACACAACTGCAGTAGAGAAGATATTTAAGCTCTAGGAAGCGAAACAAAACTTAAAAACGGCATTGGTATAGTGTTACCGTTTGAAGGATACCTAGAGATTGGTTTAACTATTGTTCTCATTTAGGCACAGAACAAAACTGCCAGTGTAGTTAATCATTTGCAGCTTTTATGGAACAGTAATTGGAAATCATTAAATCATTCTGGTTTTTTTTTGTTTTTCTGTTTTGTTCTTGTTTTCTGTTTGTTTATTAGAGAAGGCAGTTTGTTCCCATTAACATTCACAAAACAAATAAGATATAATAAAAACTATTAAAACAGTCTCAATGGGGAGGGTGATATTGCTTTCTGCTGTTAGGATGACAGACAACACAATATTACTTTTCTCAGCAATAGCAATTGTCTCTCCCTGTGAAGAGTTGTCGGCTTGGTGAGCTATGAGAAAATGCCTGGTCTATGGAGAATGCTAGAGCAGTAGTTAAAAGTAGAGTAGTGCCTGAAGGAGCCTGTATAAACACATTTTATAAATCTGCAGAACACCCAACAAGGTTTCTTGTTCATTCTAACAGAAAGAAAATCATTGGAATACCATTAAAACCCTGGTATATTGCGCTGAAGAAGCCCATAGTAGAGCCATTAATGAGGCTGTAGTTAACAAACTAATGTATTGCCTGTTGTGTACTGCCATTGTGCAGTTTTGATAGGTGTTACAGTCAACATGTATTTGTATTGTAAAACACGATATCTGGTTCTACATAAATAAATCTATGTTTGCAAGCCATGTTTACAGGTAGTGTAAACATGTGTAGACCATTTCATCTGGAGGGTCAAAATGCCCCCACCCTTTCAATGGCTTCTTTCCAACAGCTACTTTCCCTATTGACTGACCTGCTTTCAGACAGTAACATGCCTTGACCCAGAGGACAATGCTGTAATGGCCTAATAAACTGCAACTGCAACAGATTTATTAAGAGAAAAACACAGGAACAGAACTTTCCTTAACCTAGTTTAGCACAAGATATTAAATTTTAGCTCCCGAGTGGAGCATCCAGTAAAGGCGCTCCGCATGGAGTGCAGGATGCGCCCTATAGCCTGGAGATCGCTGGTTTGTATCCAGGCTATGTCATTTGCCGACCGTGACCGGGAGTTTCCAGGGGGCGGCGCACAATTGGCCGAACACTGCCTGGGTAGGGAGGGCTCAGGTCGGCAGGGTAATCCTCGGTTCACCACGTACCAGCGACTCCTGAGGCAGTAGAACCATTCAGATCTGTGTTGTCCTCCGGCACTATAGGTCTGATGGGTTTGCTGTGGGCCTGCAGTGCGAAAAAAGATGGCTTGGCAGGGCACGTTTCGGAGGACGCATGTGTCTGCCGCCGTTTCGCGAAGTTGGCACGGGGGGTGTTGCAGCGGTGGACCGAGATCAATACATACAATTGCCGATTCCAAATTGGGGAAAAATGCGGTAAAAAATCCATTGGCGATGACTAAATTAAAAAATATATATATATGTATTATATTTTAAAATGAAAATACATGTGTCTATGACATGTGTTCCTTTAAAAACTGCAGACCTACAGTATATAAAGCTCTATGGAATGAATAAGCAACAATCAGCCTCTGCATTACCAGAATTGGCAACAAATGTAGCACAGTGGTTGTGCTATACATCAGTCTGTGGAGTGGTTTGCACAGTACCATTGAGATACCATGGGGCTGGTATGTCAAACTATGAAATGGTACCACTATGGTACTATCCTATCAATGGCCCATCCCATTGCTACCACTGCCATTACCTCCATGTTATTTAAGGAACTAATACTAAATGCAGATGGTGGTGGGCGAGAATAATGTTTCATCTTTTAAAAAAAACAGAACGATAACCTTATCTTATAAGACATGCAATACATTTCAATTGAATTGAAAAGCCTGGTCACAGCTGGAGAAAACAGGCTTAGAGGCTGAGGACAAACCTGATCTAATAGACTCAGCTGAATTTATTTATTAGGCACTGACGAGCCTGCTGACGGCTGCAATCAATTCCAAGGCTGCTTTTATTCATGTATTTATTTTACATCTCCTTCTGATTGTGTCCGCTGTCACGTTGTGTCTCTCAGCACGATCCGTCTTGCTTTAATAAAGTTGTTAGTATTGAGATGCACCCTGCATACAAAATACATTTTTCAGCAACTTTTTTCCAGTGTAAAACACTGTTTTTTGTCTAAATATTGCTGCTCTTTATATTGATCTAGATATTCTATCGTTTTAACATTTGTATAGTAGATTCAAATTTAAATATAGAGTACAGTATAAAGTTTAAACAAAGACAAACTGGCATTTTACAAATGTAATTTAAAAAGTACCAGTAATTGAAAATATGATTTGATTTGAAAATAGATGTTGGTTTTTAACAGACGCTTTATGAATCTGAATATGATATGAGTTCCCTTATAAATGTTTACACCAGTATTTTTGCAGTTTTATCAGGTTATACTATGCATTTACCACAGTTCTCCAAGGTTTGCCATGTTTAAGCTGTACTGTACCTGGACTTTACAATGCTTACCAGTGATTTCACTATGCTTTGCTATACTTTTACTATGGTAAACTTTTACAAGGGTTATCAGTAAGTGCAAAAAAAGCAGATTACCCTGAAATCCCATTAAACCTTTAGAACTTGTGCTAAGGAATGTCCATACCAAGTTTCATCACAATTAAATAAGTGGTTCTCAAGATATAGGTAAAAACATTATTGTGACATTGGGGAAGTATAGTGTAGCCAAGCCAATTCCATGCATTGTAAAGCTAGTAAAGCACTGTAACGCATGATAAATGATTGGCTAAGATAACTACATTAGTAAACTCAAGAAGTGTAATAAAAGCATGGGTCACTGCGTACACAGCATGCATCGTAATAAAGAGCCGTTTTCACATAGAAAGCTTGTTTTGCAAGCTGGGCAAAGGTCATGAAAATGACTGCAGGCAGGCGTGCAGTTTCCGACTTCTACAAAGCTCTTAGCAGTCTGTTAAGTACAGTCCGTTTCTATAGAAGAAAATGTAAAAATAAAAACCTTTTAATCATATAGCTGGTAGCCCTGCTAGGTTGGAGAAGTTCTCTGTGAAACCAACCGCTTCTCAGTATATAAAGGTACGGCTTGATTGATTCCAGCACGAACAGGGCTATAAATTGTGCCAGCGAATATTATCAGGGTAGTTTTCACACCGTTTAGATAGCTATAAAAAAAAGCATCAGGCTGGGCGGCTCATTGTTCAACTGTAACCATCCAGTTAGAGAGAAAAACGAACTGCAAAAATTAGGTACAGCATCCTTCCTGTTCAGAACACACGCACACACGCATGCATGCACACAGGCACGCACACGCATGGGATATAAAATGAAGCATAACCAAGATGTGAAAAATACTGGAAGCAAATAGTTTTAAGTTTCAACAAATATAAAGTATTCCCTTATAAAAGTTTACCAAAGTATTTTTAGCACTGTATTTTTGCAGTTTTACCATGCTTTCCCCATGGTTATACTCTGCATTTACCCTAATTTATCCTGGTTTGCCATGTTTGTTAATATGCTTTACCATACCTTGCTATTCTTTACAATGCTTGCCTATGCTTACCGTGCTTTCACTGTGCATTATTACACGTTTCTGTACTTTTACTATGGTCAACTTTTATAAGGGTTAATCTATTAAAAACCTGCATTTTCAAGTGTGTTGGGCCATTGTGGGCAGATAGGATCTCACTAGTTTGAAGTGGCCAGTCTACAAGGTGTTTAAATGGTTCTGCAGTGATTGCTGTACCTGCTCACAGTCCTTCAGGGACCTTGGGCTGGTACAGCAAGTCTGTTCTCCAGAATAAAATGAGCCATCACTTGGGACTGCTCCAGAAACATCAGTGATTAGTGTTTTGGATACAGAAGCAACCTTTAACCGAGCACCTACTACTCTTTAATTTTCACGTACAGTACCACTTTATTCATGAAGTTTACTTACTGCATCAGCTAATCAGTGCACAGTCTGTCCTCATTATCTTCACAATAGGAAGCTAGTCTAGAACTCTCAGCTCAGTAAAATAATGATTTGCTTACACACAGACTACTGTATTAGACTGTACAAGTACCAGAAACCAAGCAGCAGGACCCAAGGTAGGGATAGTTGTAAGTTGTTAGTTAATGCTGAAGTTCGCTGGTTCCCTGTAGGTACTTTATATTGACGCAGGGCAACTTTTCAATGCTTTAATCTTTATTTGGCATTACTTATCAGCACATTCAAACCCTCACCCTGTTAAATTCACCCTACTTCAGTATACACTGAGAAAGCAACCATGAGCAGCAGCACAAGGAGCAGATGTTTATGTATGAAGTGAGGAACGTGCATGGAACACTGCAGATACTGCATTCCAGTGCATTCACACACCATACTTACCAGTCATTAGTAATCAATTGAGTAGCTAAAGTCCCTCTGGGGAAGGATTAGTTAATCCTGGAATCGGGTGAACTCGCTCCCTGATTTCCCTTCTGGTTGAAAAACGAACAGTAGCGAGTCTAGCCTGAGGCCGCTCTCCTTAGCATATTGGAAGCCAAGTGTGAAAATAAGTCTGTCAGATCAGCTGCTGTCTTTCTTGACCATTGGGACTGAAACTGACTTGCAACAGACAGACGTTTACATATTATTTATCAGATTGGCTCCCCACCATGACAACTTCATGCGCAAGAGGTAAAGGAAAGGATTATTTGAATTTGGTCCCCATAGCAACAAAGCACTAAGAAAAATAATAACAATACAAATTAAAACCTTAAGAAACCCTGAAGACTATTATTGCACTTCTTACTGCATGGTAGCTAAATACAGTATTTACCTGATAATTGCATGTTTCCTAATTATCGATTTCCAGATGTGACAAATACAATGTTATAAAATTAGCCCCCTGCTAGGA
Organism: Acipenser ruthenus; assembly: GCF_902713425.1. Lineage (NCBI taxonomy): Eukaryota > Metazoa > Chordata > Actinopteri > Acipenseriformes > Acipenseridae > Acipenser > Acipenser ruthenus. The sequence continues at coordinate 18,488,758 of NC_081215.1, forward strand.
TTCTAAACCATTAACCATTAGCTAAGCAACTATTAATAGAAAGGGTGCAACTTCATGTCAGTAAGAAGCTCCCTGTTTGAATGAGCCTGTTACAGTAACTCATCTGTCTGGGTTTCAGACATCAGTAGTGGCACCATTCTGTTCTGGATACCGATTGCACTGCATCAGTGATGATTTTTCTAGTCACAAGCAGACACCACGGGACCACTTGACCACTGCGGCTTCACTTTATAAAGCTTCCCCCCAATTTCACCAGTTTCCCACCCCCATCGATCGACCTTCCTTTTGCGGCAGAGAGAAAATTGATGTCTCCTGCTCCTTCTATGAAGGATAATCCCCGGGCGCAATATATCATTCTATCAGAATGAATTGCTAATAACAGTGCACACAAGGAAAAGATGCATTAGATCCATCAATAGGGAAGAAACTGAACAGGGTTATTTAGCTTCCAGCAGGTTTCTTGTCTGTTGTCGGTGCACTTAACCATGCTTTACAATGAACATGCTGCTGTGCAATTGTTGATATTCAAACAGCTACTTGCTGTGCTGTGCTGTATTGCACTTCTGGAACTACTGGTGTGCTAGTAGTTTTATTTAGTTTTTTTTACCTGTTTTTAATACTTTAATCTGGAATGTAAAGAGATTAGAAATAAAGTTAAAAAAAAACATTGCTTCTGCTTCCTGTGTCTAAATCACTTCCTGTGATGAGGTTCAAACTCCAATGGTCTAGCTACAACCAAGCCATAAAGGTACCAGAATACAGAACTGTATCTACAGTGTTTAACCCCTGAAATATCTGCATATTGTGAATTAACATTAAAAAAAAGCTGCAAAAGATTCCCAGAACAATAAAAAGAGAGACCAGGGATAACTGTCCTAACAATCTGGTTTAAATACATTTGGAATCTGTCAAGTCATGTTTAAAAGGGTTTTTAATATTGTTCAAACCTGAAGTGAAAGAAGTTAAGTACAGTAACCTTTAACCTTACTGAAGGTTATATATATTCTTTTAATCTTTACTGTATTGCCAGTAAACCTTTCAGAAAATCTCTTGCACTGGAATTCCTTCTGTCAAGTAAACCTTTTGTTTTTTTTAAAGCTTTTGTTACTGCCATTTTTCACACAATTTAACAAGATTGTGGGAAGCAATTAGGAGGCCTTGCCATCATGCCAACAGTCACTAAGGATTCACTTCCATTTGTTTCAGTTAAACAGCACTCGCCTTTGCAGTGGTACAATGTCTAACACATTGAGCAGACACACAAACTGTCACTGCCCTTGAAAAATGTTACAGAAGCAGTACAGTCTTATCAGTCTTATCTATACTTATCTATCCATAGCAGCATTCTCTGCTATAGGAAACTAGATAAAAAAAGTGGGAAAACAAAAACATGTACAAGTGTATATGTTTTCCTCTTTGTAAAACTTTAAAGCAGGCAGGCACACAATGTTTATACATAATCAAAGTAAATCAGCCTGCTGATCATTTGAACAACAGGGGTTTCCTTAGCACTGTTAAATTAGGTAGCTTATTTTGACAGACTTTATTAACGCTTGCTACAGTATGATTTGACAGTACGATTGAACGTGGTATACATCAAATTCTTTTTTGTATCCTCAGCATTAATGGACCCGCACCTTTAAAGGGTAAGTATTATTCCTTATAATAATTGTTCAGGAGGGAAGGTGTGCTGAAGGGATCAATACCCTTTTATGTAGAAAGATTTGTTACAGGATTGGTTTAGACAGGACTCGTTATTAGACCTAATGGGGACCGAGCTGCTTATAGGCTAAATGCCAGTACATCGCCACTTGTTTCTACATATTTAAAGCCAAAGAAAAGATAGTGACATTAAAGGATTTGTTGTAATTTTACTTGCATTTTGGGTTTTCTTACAACTTTAATACAAACAATTTTAAGACAAGGTGAGGAAACTCTTTCTCCCCTGTTTGACCAAAATCCCCACACTAAGGATATGAAAAACACACTGCAGGAGTTAGGACCATGAACAAGGAAGTTAGATACAGATGCCCTGAAGAACATGTGCTCAGGAATGGGCACTGGATGAGCAGCTCTTTAGATACATGTCAGTGTACTGTGACATAAGTACATACATATGGAAACATACAAGGCGACGGAAATAAAACAATGTGTTTTGGCTTCCTCTTTTTGTAATATTCCTGATAGAAGAATTATGAGTAATTAACATTATCCGAGCTTGTATATTAACACAGCATCCCACTTAAGCGCATATTGTATACTTGCTTCTGTCACCCAAGGTCGACCCTGCTTCTTCAAAAAGCAGTGTGAAAACGCTTAGCCGATCCGCATGGTAGAGCATGCCAGTGTGAAAGGGGCTAGTATTTTGAGGCATTTTGTAATTGGATCTGCACATATAATCTACTCCACAGTGTATTACAATATATTCAAATCAAATCAAGGGAGGCATTAGTTATATCTCATCAACTTTACAATGAACACCAACTACTTTTTTTTAATGAAGCTGGTTCTTACACATTAAGTGCAGAAAATGTGATGCTAAAGAGGCTGGGAGCCGGCTGGGCTCTTCTGCCCTCAAATTATAATGTAGATTAACCTTCGCTGCGCGCCGTACATACTCAATTGTTGCTTTGCATTTGACACGTCAATCAAGCACTGGCCCAACACAAGCCATTCGACTCACATGATTTAACATTTCATTTAGCCTGTCAGGAGCAGCCGAGGGAGAACGAGCCAGCAATTCAAAATGGCACATTACTGATTAAAACTGCACTGCTGGAATGGAAGCAATGTCTGTAATGAGGGATACTGAGGTCAAAGGGGACCATGATTTGGAGTGTCATGTAAAACAATTAGAGTTTTTCAATGCTTGTGTGATACCAAGAGACGCAATTAATGTATGAACTCTGCTAGCTTTTACAAACATTGGTATTTTAATCATGTCATCCCTTTTAATATAAGCTACAATTTAGTTTGATTCCCAATTGGGTCGTTACACTGTTTTTTTTTTGCGATCCCCACTTCTGCTCACAGCAGTGCACAGCAGTATTCCTTTCTAACCAATGTTACGCTTTTATTTTCAAATGGAGTCGTGGGTTGAGCTCTAATAAACCTACTCAGTCTGAAACAGGTGGCGGGTTAGTAATTGCTGTTCAATTTTTTGGACTTCCGAGGGTTGACCCCTACTGGTCAAGCAACAACAGGCAAAAGCTGTGTACTCCAACAAACTCACAGCCGTCTTTGCTAATTTTGGAAATCTCCTCCTCATTCGATCACTGCAGTGTTTATACTGTTGAAAGTTATCGCTTTAAGTGACAAAAACTGTTGTACACGTAACATGTTTCATGCAGATTCAATTACTCTAAAAGGTATGGTTTACTACAGGTTTGTTATGCATAAAGTGAAAGCCCTGCTTATAATGGAGACTTCAGATCAGGACTGAAATGCACTCGAAGTGCTTTGAAGAGAAGGCACTAAATATGGAAAAAATAACTTAATCCGTTTGTAAGAGGCTCTTCAGGAACAGGTGGAAATAAACTAGAAAAGAAATAACTCTAATTTATCCCTCCATGTTTACAAGAGCATTTCATATTCAAATGATTCATTAGAATAAGTGTTTCTTCTGCCACAGTAAGCAGGACATAACCTTACAACTGAGGCAAGGGCTTCTGGTGAAATTGAATGTCATGCGTGCGTGAACATGGGGAAATGCCAGTGCATTTTAATACAGGTGTTGGATTATAATGAGGACCTACAAGAGGCAAATGAGCTGTATGAACGTTTATCTAGTAGAAGCCCTATCAGCCTGCCTGCTTGTTCTTAAACACTTCCTGCCCGAATGTATTCATTTAAATAAGAGGAAAAAGGGAGAACTCCAAATATGAGAATGAGGGCTAAATGTAACACTGTTTTCTGCGAAGTGAAAAATCAAGCCACTCAAAGAGTCCGGCAGAACTGTAACAATGGAAATACACTAGTGTCTCACCACTAGAAGCCTGGTATCAAATCTGGTTTAGGCTTCAATTGGAAGTCCATTAGACAAAACCTCCACGAGCATTAGGGTGGCTCTCTGACCCCTTAAGGGTAATACTACTGGTTGGAGGAAACTTCAAGAACTCTTAAGACCAGATGCAGAGATGCAGAGCACCCCAAGATTATAATAAATGGGTGCAGAGAGCCCCCAGTGCGGTGCGTCTAACTCAGGGGTGCAAATCCTTTTGAAAATTGGTGCTAACCTGTTTTGAAAGTTTTGCACCAGAGAGCCTACTGGTGCTAACTTATCAAACCCCACCCTAATCAAGCCACCCTCACAACTTCCCACACGACACAAACCTTCTCTCCTGTGAGTGTGGGTGGGTCATGTGAGTAGTCCAGACCTAAAGAGAAACTATAGTTTCATCAACTATGTTTGATATGTTTATATATATATATATATATATATATATTATATATATATATATATATATATATTAAACATGTCTACTGGTGCCGGAATATAATGCTGCTGTAGCTATATGAGGTACCCTGGCGCTAGAATCTAACTTTATATAACAAAAAAATAGCATGTATAATAAAATTACTTTTTTTAGACTGAATGCAACATTCAATACCAGACCTTCACAATACTAACAGTGATGATTATAACCTTTTCAGGTATTTCCCAATACTGACTTCTTTCTTGCATGAAAGCACCTGTGTACTTTAATAGCACCTTTCTTAGATGTAAGATTGAGCATGGGTTTGACTGCAGACCAAAACAAAGGGCTACGTGACAGTGTGGTCTATAGAGGGGTGAAGTCATCTATGAGCTAAATTGAAGTAATCTTCAGTGAAGTGTAGTGTGGAGGCGAGCTACAGAAGAGGCAGGGGATTCTCTGAAGCACGGAATGAGTCACCTGAATCTGACAGAATAAGGACACCGTTGCCAGTACAGCAGCTGACTATCAAATACAGCGGCAATCAAAGCTGAAGGTGGCACTTCAGAGTGAGACTGAAACGCAATGTACTGTAGCACCAGCAACAGCCGACTCAATCAAGCTCAATTGCACTTTGTTTGATCCTGCTGGGTGTTTGGAAATCGGGGCTGTAGTGTAGAGTTGATCTTTCTGTTTCATGTACTGATTTCTGGTCACATTTAAGGATCAGAATCATAAGACAAAGACTATGCAAGGCATCTTTAGGGAAAATGCAACTGCATTGCTGCTGTACTGTATTTTGATTGCTATTGCTTTACAGGTCATTTTAATTAACATGCAAACACAAGTCTGCAGTAAACTGTACAACACACCAACAAGAAAACGAGTAGGCCTTCAGATCTTGGAAACACACTATCCATGTTTGTATACCTTTTTCATTAAAATAAAAAAAACATTGTTTTACCCTCAAACAGACAGTAATTGCTTACAGTTCAAACAAAAAAAGTGAAAACAAAAAAAATTGAGCAGTTACTTTGGCTAGCAGTAAGGAATCATAATATAATGGAAGTCTGTGTGCAGTGCATGGGCTAAGAAACCTCCCAAACCCCTCTTTTGGAAGGGATCCACTTAAGAGGCGCTGTAGATTACAAGTCTGTAATAGCTTGCAGTAGGCAAAAGCAGACCTTCAGGGCATTTTAATTAGGTGTTAGAGAACCGGAAGCTGCAGTGCATTAATACGAGTGCAGATGCATACCAAAAAAGGTTTACCACAATCCTGCCAGCTCGAATTGCACACAGACCGATCACTACAGAGGCACCAGTCGAGCTGAATTAAAGAGAAAGGGGGCTGAGCTGCTGGACCAGCCCACAGAATTTCCTCCCAGCCAGAGAGCTGTGGTCTGCAGTGCCAGTGGGGAATGATACACTCCCATCCACAAAGCTGCACTGCACTTAATTTCAGTCTTGAACATATGTAGCTCAGGAGCCATACTGTCAGCTGCTATTCACAGCCAGGCAGGTACTTGATTTAGTCTGTGCAAATGGAGACATCTTGCATATCTTGCACATCTTAACTGGACTGTTCCTTCAATGGGAATATATAAAAGCCATCTTCTATTGCTAGTCAGTCACGATGGGAAAGGCAGCATATCTGACAGAATGCGATAGAGGGCTCATAGTGGACTGGCCAAAATAGTAACCATCTAAAGTAATAGAGAACAGACTTATCTGCAGATTTAAAGGCGGTAACCGCCTATCCCTCACATTGTGACGTTTGGGACCAAGTTTATAATTTGTTACAGTTGATGGGCACATTTTCAACATGCATAATTTCTTTGATGAGCAGTGAGAATCCTCACCGAGGTCTAAAAATATCTTGGCATCTCATTTGATTTACATTGGCAAGAGGCTGCTAAGCCATATGTGTACACTACAGCTGCTTGAACCTAGCATAGTCAAGAATCCAGCTCCTACCTCGTAGAATTTCTCTTTGACTAAAGCCTCAAGTATGTTTCTTTTGCTCTCCTGAATGAGGAATCAGTAACATCAGACAACTCCCCATGGAGGGGAGGCTGGCCAGTCTGTGATCCGCCACTGATTGAACAGCACTCTATACCAGCACACCCCTCGGGCTTTGCAGTTTTGAATCTTCACAGGAATAAGTGGCTCGCAACATCAGGAGACACCTACAGTATATATGTTACAAGGGTAACTAAAACTCTAGTCTGTTTATAAAAAAACAAAACAACAATACATACTGTCCAGATAAAATCAAAGCGTACAGTAGTCATGCAGTACATCTTTAACTGACATCATTATGCACTATTGTAAATTACAGCAAATGCAGCTGCCACTGTTCCAATTTACTGATCTGCATTTATCTATCATCAAAATATTTATTTGAAGAAAATGTTGCATGATAGGACATGCACTGGTACCTGTTGTAAAGATAACGTCATTTAGTTAAACATTGAAATACTAAAAATAAAAGATACTACTTTAGACTACAGGCAGACATAACCATGTCATAACATGGTAAGAACTAGTTAACTACCAACATTTCCTGTTCTTACACAATGGCTACTTTTTGTATAAGCGTGTTCAGTTCAGTTTCAGTGCGCCAAAAAAATCCAAGACAAATAGTAATTTCCAAAACGCACAAAAACAGGAAAAAAACAGGTTGTATAGCAAAACAGCACTCACAAAACAATGCCAAGTCCATTTTCACAATATTTAACTGAAGCACTTTATATACTCACAACAGCAATAAATACATACATACATACATAAATACATAAATAAATAAATAAATAAATAAATAAATAAATAAATAAGCAGCTCACATAACTGAGTTAAAGTCTTAATAAGAGCTCTTTGATACGAGATCAGCAATAAGCAACCGTAAGGCTTAAAAACTCTTTCCCCAGACTGAACACTGGAGGGACTTTTAAAGCCATCACCCTCATTAAACTCCACCTTTCAGGAGAAACCACCACTACATATAACAGGTAGATATGCAATACATAGCCATAAAGCTCATACAATATCATACATTTACATTACAATATAATGTATATAAGGGTAGTAATACCTCATTAACATTTTAAGGAACAACTCTTTGTTAAAAACTCCCCCATTGACTAACATTGGGCGCACTTCCGTATATAAAGCTGAATGTGTGTGGCGTGCATGTCCCTACTATCAACGCATCCGCGCAACAGATCACCAGCATGAACGCACGCCAGCGAGGAAGCTCTCTGCTCTGCCCAGGTAAGTATTAAATATAGATTAAATGAGAACAGAACTAAAAAGAAAATACTGTTACTGTTTAAATAGCTCAACAAACTCTCTCTTTGAAAACAGATGCATGCACTCATCTCTTCTCATCTAGAAGAAAGCAGATTGCCATATAACTATTGTTAAAAACATGTTGTTTTCTTTTTTTTTCTTTTCACCGCAACCCAGCAGAGAAGAAACTCAGAGGGAACAAAAAGACCACACAAGTAAGTTTAAACATATTTTTTGTTTTTTTTTCCCCCATAATTTTAATTGCCCAAACAATATAAATGTTTTTAACAGAAAAAATGTCTGTGAGGAGGTCGGGGCTAAACCGCATCATCACTGTGTGTAATCATATAGGCAATTTACCATGTGATTACATCAGATTGTTTACAAGGCCATTTCCTTGTAATTAGATGTTAGTTACCATGTACAGTCGGAAAGCATTTGGTTATAACCAAATAATTACAATGTAACAACATGGTTATTCATGAATAAAAAAAAAAAGAAATAGCTTAGCTCTCACTTTTCATGGCTAATCTAAAAAATACAAAGCCAAGCAAACAGTTGGAATTTACAAATTAAAATACTACTGTATTGTCAAAGCCATGTTAAAGCACTGTAAATTAATACTATAACTTTGGAAAAGCACTGCAAAATGACAATGCAAACAAATCCTATGGTAATCTTTCATAAGGTTAACTGCATCCCAGTGGTATTTTCCAAACATTCCTGCAACGGTAGGCCCTAGGGAGGAAAATAACATGGGATGCAGCTTCCTAGTGAATTCCAATATACTTTGAAAATATAAACAGGGAATATTCTTGTAAAAACCACATGAGGTTATTCAAATCTAAATGTCCATGCTAAAGGCTCAGTTGCTGCTAAAAATGAGCATCACAAGCAATAATGGCCTTGTTGTTTTATTTATAAACACACCCTGCGAGAATCCATTATGGTAAGGATGATGGGCAACGGAAGCATATTTGTTTGGTACTTTGGGGATAACATATTAAAATCCAGTTATAGATATCATTATACTAGAGTGGATTATTCTTAGATTTTATTGTACATCTGCTTGCTCATAAGCACTTGTGTGCTTACTTTGTTGAAAATATAGCAACAGCACAGCATTCAAGAATATATCATATTCTCACCCAATTTCTCTGTTCTCTATTGCTGCCTTTTCTATCTGTCATAAACTATTATGATCTTTGTAAGAAGTCTGCACTTGTTTCTAGTTCCCTCTCTTGAATCCCGGTTTCGGGTACTGATTTTATTACACATAAATTTAGATGTCAACTCTTGACAGGGCCAACAAAGGACAGGAAGAAGGGACGTGCATTGATGGTCCATATGGCCTTGTGACAGGCTGGCTGCAGGGAGGAACTCAGACCAGAGAGAGAGAAACACACCGACAGACGGTGGTAATGAGTAGCTGAGTGCATATGGTAGCACTCAGCGTTTATTAACAAAATAAAAGGTTTAAACAGAACACAAAACAGGACACGGCACTTCACGCCAAAATAAAGAGACAAACAAAACGGACTATACAGTAAACAGTGCACGGACAGACACACAAACAAACACGGTGAGTTTTAAATAAACAAGTATCGTGCTGGTCCTACCAGCACGTAATAGCAATTGATATTTAAATGTATTTCTCCTTCTCTCTCACCCGTTCTCCACTCTCGAACACCCAACCCCGAGTGACAGCAATGTGCATCTATATATACTGTTGTGCTGGGATTCAATTACTAATTAATTATTCACTTGAATCCCAGCACGTGAATTCATTACGTGCAACCCCGTGCTCACATATTACATTTAACCAGCACGTGAAGTGATTTGTGCTCTCCTCGTGCCTAAATACAAATCTACACTTTTAAATCACACGTGAAACACAGACCCGTTTATATCCCGTGTACCAATCTATACACCGACATTAACACACACACGCAACATACAACACATAACACACAATTGCACACAGGTGCGGGGCACATTGCCACAGGCCTATTCTCGTCATCAATATAGGTTTATGTGACAGCACTACAGCGTTGTTTTTCCAGTAGGATTCTGGTACGAAGCAGCAGCAGCTCTTACTCATGGCAGCGAGTGTGGACTCTTAGAGGGGTTGCATTCCCTCACCTACAGAATATAAAGACACCAGAACCTGTAATCTATTAGAGAATCGCTTTGCAATGTTGTTCCCTCTCCCGCCTCCCACATCAAAACTAAGCACCAGCTCGTCTGTGGGATGATTTTCATAAATAGTACATACTACAAAAATAGCATGCAGTTATAGTTGCACTCTAGAAAACAGTATTTCTTTTTCAATATAGATATTCAGGTTTTCAAAAAAGTTATGACAAATACTGTTATAAAGGACTAAAGGGCAGTCGCTCACTTCTGCGTGAAACATCTAGTTTTCGGAGCCATCCGCTTGTTATTTCCCTGTGAAGTCAGATTTGCTGTCTTGCCCATCATGCAGATATTACAGAATACAAATATAATAGAAGCTCAGGGTTGCCATTTCCATTCACTATGCTAAAATGAAAAGTAATAGTGTTTTCTATAAAAAATCTTTTGATAAATGTTGACATTTCTTGTTAGCATATGAAACTAAACATCAGTCGCATGCAGAAATGTGTTGAACATCTGCCAGGCGTTTCCAACGACTTGCCCCTTGTGGCTTGAGAAAGACAAGGGAAAGCGGGAGAGGGAGGCTTTGCTGAAATGCACATCTGTGACACTGTGATCTGAATGCTGACTATGTACAGCAGGCAGCACCTGCAGAATTTCATGGCAGTGTGTTTGCTGGAAGGCTTTCCTGATTTACACAAGAAAAGAAAAATGTTCCTTCAAGTCAGAGCCTAAAGGCGAGAGAGAAATCGCAGTTCTGTCAGAGTGAGAGAGAGAGAGAGAGAGAGAGAGAGAGAGAGAGAGAGAGAGAGAGAGAGAGAGAGAGACACTGTCATTGTTGGAGTTCTCTTCAATTTAACATTGCCGAGTTAGCAAAGTAAAAATCCTGTTTAAATCAATACAGTATATGCAGGACCATCACAACAACATATTTCAAATGAAGGGCAAATAAGACAGACAAATAGTAGTTATTCATTATTGAATAAATACCAAACTTTAAATCAATAGTTTATGCAAGTTTAAAATAATGTACCGTAATAATACATACGGTAATATATCATGATGTATTTTGTTCTCCAACATGCAATTATTATTATTATTATTATTATTATTATTATTATTATTATTATTATTTATTTCTTAGCAGACGCCCTTATCCAGGGCGACTTACAATCGCAAGCAAATACAAATACATTCAAGTGTTACAATACAAGTAATACAATAAGAGCAAGAAATACAATAATTTTTGTTCAAGTGTGACAAACCACAATTCAATAATACAGCAGATAATAGTGATAGTTACATCAAGATATGATTAAATAGTGATAGTTACATCAGGATATGATTAAATACAAAGTACTACAGGTTAAACACTTGGCAGATTACAGTATTCTGAAGTACAGGATTAAATGCAGTAAAATAGGGGGCAGATAAGAGCAAAATAAAGCACATTTGAATGAAGGGTGATAGTGTCCCAGGATACAAACAGAGGAGTTCTACAGGTGCTGTTTGAAGAGGTGAGTCTTAAGGAGGCGCCGGAATGTGGTCAGGGACTGGGCAGTCCTGACATCTGTAGGAAGGTCGTTCCACCACTGCGGAGCAAGGATGGAGAAGGAGCGTGCTCAGGAGGCAGGGGAGCGTAGCGGAGGTAGAGCCAGTCTTCTAGTGCAGGCGGAGCGGAGAGGTCGAGTGGGGGTGTAGGGAGAGATGAGGGTCTGGAGGTAGCTGGGTGCAGTCTGGTCAAGGCATCTGTAGGCTAGTACAAGAGTCTTGAACTGGATGCGAGCGGTGATCGGGAGCCAGTGGAGTGAGCGGAGTAGTGGAGTAGCGTGGGCGAAGCGAGGCAGAGAGAACACCAGGCGGGCAGCAGAGTTCTGGATGAGCTGGAGCGGACGGGTGGCGGACGCAGGGAGGCCAGCCAGGAGGGAGTTGCAGTAGTCTAGGCGGGAGAGTACCAGGGCCTGGACCAGGAGCTGGGTAGCATAGTTGGTGAGGAAGGGTCGGATTCTTCAGATGTTGCTCAGGAAGAATCGGCAAGTGCGTGCCAGAGTGGAGATGTGCTTCTGTATTTAATAAACTGCACGACAATAATGAAAAATAGCTGTGGAAATTGGTCTACTATCTAGTCATAGCTTTGATTCACAAACACTGCTTTAATTAAAAGTGTTGCTTTTAATTTACGGTAATCTGCCTGGCTCACAAGTTTTTACATATTTCAAATACAACAGCTCATTCTTTTCTCCCGTAGCATGTGCTGTTTCAGCATGAATAGATACAAGGGCTGTAATTACAGTGAGGGGCTCTGGTGACATGATATACCACAAGAGCAAAGTTCCAGGAGGACCTAACATTTTAAAACAATGGGCCTAACCTTGTAAATCTGTAGGACCTTTAACGTAATTGACCCCGTAGGGTATTCAAGTTACTTTGATAAATCCGCCCCATTTGCAAATTACTGTTACCTGCAAAAAAGCATCTTAGGACATAATATAGCATTTAGGTCAGCGACTTATTGGTGTATAATGTTGGGTTATTTTGGAAGCTATTTTCTTACATTTCAGGCGGACACATTTTGGATAAAAAAAGAAGCCTCAGTTATGATTTATGATAAACCTACTTATTTTCGGTAAAGATCTGCAAAAACTGCAGAAAGAGATTTCAAGGAATGATGGGGAATCATCAATGGACTCCAATGTGGGCTGAATGAGAAAAAAGTACTTTGGAAAACCTGTGTGAGTTCAGGGATCAGGAATTCCCACGACATCAACCCCCCACTCTACGCCATCAGCACAATTTACTGGTAGTAACAGAGAAGGAGGATTACTGCAAAACAAAATGAGGTGATTACCAAGCAGGGGGGAGCAGCAGAGGGTTGGTGAGGTGCCCAAAGCCACTATATTAAACCCAACTGGCCAGGACAATAAAGAGCCTTCCAATTCTGGGGTGGGGAGAATGTCTGCTTTCTGTTTGAGAGCTTGAACGAATACAGTATACATTTGGCTTATAGGCTACTCATGATACAGTCACCATGGGCGCGTTTGTGTTAACATGATTCGCCCGCAGTAAGCGATGGACGGTATAAACGCCCACACAATAGCCTGACATTCAAAATCTCCCCCAATCACCAGTACAGTAAACAAAACAAACACGCGTTGTCAACGAGGTGCAAACAGCTGATTGATCGATCTGTCAAGCCTTTACTAAAGTAAAGTGTTGCCTTTTGTAATAGAAATCTATGTGAACCGCGAGGAAACAAGGTGGAAACAGCTGATTGGTGGATTAGTAAGAGCGATTACTACAGTATAAGCAATGCATTTGTTATTTAAATCTATGTGAATGGCACATAACAAGATCCAAACAGCTGAGTTTGCTCAAAATATATGGCGTGCTTAACAAGGTATAAACAATGTCTTTGCTATGCCTTTGTCTGACTATGACTATCAATCCAAAGTGGCAGATGGAAATAAAGAACAACACAAAGGGGTCACATAACAATCTGAAGTACTGAATGGCAGATATAGTAGGGTTACACTATCCACTCCACTGTGGACACATTGCTTACTCCATAGTAAATGCATTATGTAGGCAATTTACCCACTGTGGAAAAGCAGTATTCCATACAGTATCTCAAGAATCTAGACAATGGTTCTCAAATAAATAAGCTCAAAATCAATGCAAAATTCTTAATAAGCTATAAAAGGACTAGAATACTAAATCTACTTTTAAATTTAAATGGGTACGATCATTTATTAGTCTAAATGTTAAAGACTGTTTAACACAAAAGGTTTTAGCGTTTTATCTATTAAACGTTGATATACAAGCTTAGAAATCACTGTGCAAATAAAATTAAAAAAAAAAGTTTACATAAGCATGGTAAAAGAGCTTCCACAGGCTGCAATATATCATCCATCACACCATAGCTTTCCCATATTTAACAGCACATAGACAGGAATCAAGCACAAAAAAAATTTTACAAACACAGCTGTAATTTCTCTTCAGCAACAACAAGCCTTTTCATGCCAGATCTTCTGCAGATAATCTGGTTTTACCATATATCACTATCCTGAACAATGGTAAGATATTAGATTTTCTTTTCAATGTTATTTTCATCCTCTCTCTCTCTCTCTCTCTCTCTCTCTGCTCCCCAGCCTCTCGCTCCCTTACACACACTCAGTAGAAGCTGCAGGTACAGTACAATAGCTCTTTTCTTTACTCCAGTCTGTGGTACAAGCTCCAACAATAGGTGGTTTGATAGCTGTGATACAGACTCTAGACAGTTTAATGACTCTTCATTACAGAGATGTAAAGGCAAACTAGCAGCCTCTGTAAATTGTATGACTACGGAATAGAAAAGCCGAATGTAAAGGACTCGAATACAATGAATCTGTCCATCTTACAGGGTTTAAGATAAGCAGGCAAGGCTAGAAGACGCAAGAATATCAAGCATTATGTTTTCTGAAGAACCTGGTTCTTGGAACTTGGTTAAGAGATTCTTTATGAATCTGAGGATATATAGAGAAAAAATGTTCATCTGTTTCTCCACAGACACTAACATTGGTAGATATACTGCACATACGATGTAGGTCTATCTCAGACCTGCTGTCCCAAAAGCCAAAAGTTAATTGAACAGATAAGATTTAGATTTTGTTTATTAAGAACAGCATTTGTTTAGTTAGTGTCAAGGGAAAATAGCAAGATGTTCACCATTAAATTCACCATTTAATGCACAAACAATATGTCAAGTAATTTTTTTTTTCTCCTGAACAATGTATGCGGTATTAACACGATTACTGCCCAGTATGTGAGTGCACACTGTATGTCTATGCACGCTAGTTTGAAGTTTATTAAACATTTCAAATGCAAGCTGCAGACCACAAGGAAATCCTACATGACTGGGGTTTATTACACATCTATTAACAGCAACAACAGTGGTCTTCCTAATGCTAAGTACCAGCATAGAGCTGACAGGAGCCAGTTGTCTCAGGCTGCATTTACCACTGCGCACACCTTGTGCTCAAACAGATAAATTAAACTTTAGATAATGGATTGCACGTTACATAGTTAACGTGTTTGTTTGTTCGTCTTTTAGCTTTTAGAGTTTCATAAAAAACTGACACATAATGGCACTTGTCACAGAGTCCTTAAGAACCCCTCATCACCCCTCAATTCTAAATACCCCTTGCCTGCCATTCAGTCTTTTTTTATTTACATTTTTTTTATTTTAACCCCGATTTTCTCCCCAATTTATAATGTCCAATTATATATTTTTCCCCTCTCCGCAGCAATTCCCCACACAGCTCAAGAGAACTGGAGGTTCAGTGGCCGTCCACTGATGCCAAGAAGAAGCCAGTTTCCTCTACACCCAGGAACTCGAGAGTGGATGTCAGCGAGCTACAGGCCTCTGGAGGACAAAGGCCAGCCCTGAAGGTGTCCAGCCAAGCTGACTGAGCGCCCAGCCTGTAGTGTCTACAGCAGGGCAATAAAGAGAAACAGTACCTTCCGGTTTTGCCTCCCTAGCTCGCAGGAGCACAAAGGCCAATGCGATGCTCCCTTCAGAATACCAGTGGGGGCTAGGTTACAACCACCAAATTAAACCCAGAGGCGAATCTAATTATAAATGTCAGTAATAAAATGTATTCATTTGATCCTTTTGCACTTACTACATTTCGAAGAAAAAGCTGCAATAAAATATGGATATTTATTTATTTTTTCAAATCACTTTATCGCTTTCAACTTACTCTGCTTGCTATTTTTTTATTCTTTGTTTTAAACTCGGTTTTGCACAGTCTGCGGCTTTAACCCTTTCCTGCCTAAATAGAATGGCCACACACAGGCATGAATATGACCACTTTGTGTTTCGGCACTTATAGTTTGGCAACTTTAAATCAGAATTTAAAATCCAATATATTGTAGATGTTTCCAACGACATAATATTTTTTGTTGTGGAATGTATTTTTTTTGTATATAAGCCATGCCCCCCAAAAAATCAAAACAAAATTTATAATAATAAATATTATTTTTTAAAACTGCCAATTTCGACCCCTTTCTAAGATAGATATAGAAAAATAGATATATTTCAATTACAAAATTCAGATTTCAAATAGCTTCTACCGTTGAGGAGCTACAAGATTTTGTCCGAGGTATGACAAAACAGCCCTATTTACAGGCACTGTCAGCTATTTTATGGAAGTAGTCCAGACTAAGCAAAAAATCACAAAGTACATTGCCAAATCATATGTAAAACCTTTTAACCTTGAAATATATGAATAAATGCAAGTCAAAATGCAGTTGTTTTTATAAAATTATTCAATACTTTTGCATTATGAAAAGAAAAATCATATTTATATACAAACATTATAGAATCCAATCTCGCCATGAAAAGCAAATTTAAAAAATATAAAAAGAAACAAACTATAACAAAAACAAAAAGTACATAGAAAAGCTAACTATACATGGTGACAAAGCATATTGGGCTACTGCAATAAACATGGCCACCACTGTAAAGCAAATAAACAAACAATTAAATAAAGGCATTACATTTTATTTCCTGACTTTCAATAATTTTGCAGTATGAAGAGAAAACCATATTTGTATACAAAAGTTATAGAATGCAATATAACCACAAATGGAAAATCAACAATAACAAAAAGAAAGTCTATAGAAAAACAAACTATATGGTGATCATAAAAAGCAGTAATCGTAAAGATAAAGGGGTTATGCAATAAATGTGGCCACCTGTGTAAGCAAGCAAGCAAGCAAATAAATAAATAAATAAATAAATAAAAGCGATGTAGTGTGGTTTACAAAGTCAAGTACAAGCCTCTCGATCTTGTTATCTTCCTCTTTTAAATACGTGCTGGTAGCTGCGTTTCCTGTGTGTGTTTTTATAGTGTACCATCAAAATTGGCATGTAGGGATACCATATTTTGTGTTCCTAGGGCCTAGCCTTATTCAATGACAAGGCTCTGAAGGACTGATTTGATTGCCCCATGGCTTATTATTGCCATGAAAAATCCCGGAAAAGAGTTCATGTCATCAGTGCTTGAGCTCCGAAATCAGAGCGGTCCGGCGCGCAGGGGTTAACAGGTGGTCAGATTTTGCAATTCACTGATTTTAACTCTTCTGCACCCCCTGCAACTACTAGTCGAAGGAAGCAGCTTTATATTTTACTTCCCTACAGGATACCTTAAAGAGAACCTTGTTATGGGTATGAAATATAGGCGTTACTGTTGTACAATGTTTGTCTTGTTGTTTATATTGACTTTGTATCTTTTTTCTATTTGAGTCATAACCTGATGATTCTATAAAACTCACAAGCTGAAAGCCCCTCTGAGGCCTCAGAATCAGGTCTGACATCCAAGCACATCTGGTACAGAGTATCACCATTTACCTTTCCCCCTGCAACTGCTTTTAGTGGATGTAAGAAACACATCAGTAATACCACACAGTACTAATACTAATGTGGTACTTGGTGATGAATCAAGACAGCTGTAGATGACTATCAGAAACATGATTATCAGTGACAATGTTTATTTCAGTACGTTCAGTACAACAAATAATAATCGAAACACACATTATTTTTAGCAATTTCCAATAAACTCAAAATTAGTCGGTATACACAGTAAAAAATCTTGTTATAAATACTATAATTTGCACAATTGCCAGCCATTTAAGTCTGCAAATTATTAATGTTTTGCGGCTCGGGTTCAATCAATGATATAAGGTTACTCAGAGACAGTGTGATCTGTGATTAAAATAGTACTTGTATTGGAATTCAGAGTGTGACAGTATATCTTGGAGTAGGGCCAGGCTGTGAATGTATTCACTCACCACTAGATTTCATTTTTCTATTACTGTTTTTGATCATATTTCCCACAGGCCATGCTCACCCAGAATGTATAATGCCATTGTTTTGTTTGGTATTCTTTTTCAATTTTTAAAAGGTTTCCTGTGGAAATTATTTTAAAGATAAATTAAATCAGAGGAAAAGTCAGCACAGTGTGGTTTGAGATTCTTTTTCAATGTCTTGTCAGGACGTTTTTCTGTAGACCAAACTAAGAAGTTTAAAAACTCAGATGTATTTAATAAGATCTGAATTAAACCACATCACAATAACCATGATCTGTGCTTTTCTCTTATAGCACAATTTGCTTTGGCATTGAAAGGGGAGACAGAGAATGTACTTGTCTATATATGGCTCAGCTCTAAGTAACCAAACTGACAGACAGCCTTGAATGGGAGGAAAAAACTATTTGAGTCTTGTGAACATTCTTGATGTGTTCGTCATTTCCGGGTTCTACTGTAAAGCCCAACTTACTAAAAGATCCTGTTTTTAGGAACATAAAGACATGAACATACATTTTGTCATGTTTTATAATGATAACACTAATTATAACGCAGTATTCTGAAATGACTAAATTAACAATGTCTGAATTCTTCACATGCGTAATCAGATTGATTTTCAAGCATCCTTAAAAAGTTGTCAGCTGGAGGCTGTAGATAGAATCGAGAGAGCCTCTCCCTGGCCACAGTCTAATAAAGTTGCTTGAGTCTAATGGGGGCGAGTTAGCCATGTACAGGTCAGCTCACGAGACACCACTTGGCACCCCAGGGTACCATTGTAGCCCAGTTTCTCTCATGCATTTTACATTATGGAAATATTCCTCATTGGTTTCACATAACCGTTACAAAAAATATTAAAACCGTAATACAACAAGATAAGTCATGAAAAAACAAAAGAGCAGAAGAAAAGGAAATATGCACAGGTTTAGCAACATAACATGTCTTCATTCTATTACCTTTACTATCAGTGAAACATCCTTTTTATTCATATTTAAACGTCAATTTTATCATGATTTTATTATAATGCTGCCTAATAAAAGCTATAATACAATGTTTTATCGTCTTATGCCTAACTCTACTAAATGGAATATAGTTAGTTTATTTTAATCTAGTGGAAACTGATTACTGTATTTTGATAATGGTTTTGGAGGAAACTGATACGTATTTGGGGCCAGTATCAAAAATAAATAATTTGATAAAGATGGCAGATTTGCACAGGTACACCAGGTTACCTGAATTCTCTGTGATTAACCACATTTGCTGAACTATTGCTGAACTATTACAATTCATCCATTTTTTATTTCTTCTGTATTTCCTGGTATAAAGTTTCACATCTTACCCACAACAAGGAAATAAAACTCCTGCTTACATGTACAATCACCAGCAGAACGCGCATCTACATTCCACAATAGTACGGCGCCTACTGGTAACACATAAGAATTACTGTATGGACATTGCAGAAGTGTCGTTCACTGTTTCTCAGTGTCTCTATGATCTTTAGCGCATTATAGCGGATGCGCAACTAATTACTGTAGAAACTATTAGAAACTTATTTTCCTAATGAACTGACCGTGTCATGAAAGAACAGGCAGAATAAAGAGTTGGTGAATGATTTCACATATTTCACATTTCATATTGGTGCATCAATTACTTCATTCATGGAACTGGAGCTGTATGCAGACCGGACAAGTGGCGAACACAAGATCTGCTCAGGAACAAATCTGAGTAAATTCAAATAAACAGAAACCTTTTTCAAATGGCATAAAACAGGCATTTATAATAGTTAGTGGGGAATTGAATCCTGTTGAAGTCAGCTCAGTACAAAATCAACTGGAAAAGTAAAACTACCCATGCCGTTGTTTCATGTGGGACTGAATTGGGTGGTCAATAGTAATTAATCCTAAGATATCCTCTTACGTCTAAACTGTATGGGTGGTCCCTCAAAAACTGGCAGTGCACTGCAGTGGGTAAGCTAACCCTGTATTAACATATACCGCATAATTACTTACTTTGTAATAAAAAAAGACAAGTGTCCATGCAGCACTCTATATTACTGTACTGAATTCACTTGTTTTAAGAGTAGGGATAATCTTCCGAACCTTCGCTATCTTGCATAGACATGATTCTCTGCGATAACGATGCTTTTAAAAAAAAAAAAGATTTGCATAACAGGGGTAGCAAATTGTGAAAGCTTATTACGGACTGACAGAGATTCCATTAACCCCGGGTTATGAGTCAAAGAGCTCCTCATTTGCTTTCTCTGTCTCACCTGCCCTCCCATCTCCCATGGCCTAAAGAATCACAGCTACATTACACAGACAGTGATAGAAAATGTTAACCGTATCAAATCTGTCTAATCTAAAGAAATGAGATACCTTACTTCAGAATACACCGCTGTTCCTTTCCAGCCTACACTAAGGGCATATGATATTCTTACAAATTAAACTCCTTGGATACTGTTGTAAAACTTCTTTAAAAGGTTCAGAGTCCACCAATTTAGGTTTCATAGATTTTACCCTAAATATTTATTAACTCTTACCAAATGATTTTCAATGGCAATTTCATGTCCCCATGACATTTTCTGTAGGAGTAATTATAATATTAATAACGCATCATCAGTTTTGCTATTCAAAACCAGATATTCTTTGTATGATTTGGTTTACGTTTATCTTTTGCAATTTATGTGATAGTATCTACTGTACACACCCCTGTAAGGGTGTCTGCTAAGAAATAAATAATAATAATGTTTCACTTTGTTATGCATTTTAAAGTAAGTTGTTTAGTTCTATATCAAGCTTAGATTATTGCATTGGCAGCTCTCTGGAAGGCTTAGACTATATATATTGTTATAACAAAATAATTATCATGTGCGGCTGTCAGGTATTGTACAATCTTCAAACCCCTTTGAAATCTTGTCATTGGATTCTTTTTATGACTTGATAATAGTGAGATGCTGCATTTCAATACCAGGTACATGGAAAAAATTAAATTGTATATATATATATAAAAATCTTGCTTTGCAATACACATGGTCCAGGTCAGGTAAGGTAGGTATGAAGAAAGATTGTTGTTAGTATGAAGATACTGTTTTCTGTTTGTATTTGTTTTCTTTAATGATTAGTTTCTTAGATGATGAGTATAATGAAATATATTTGGGCTGGGGTTTAACGTATTTTTCCAGTTAATAAGTATAATAAAACAAAGCCTGAATGAGCCTTTGGACTCATACAGAACTGGTGAACAGATTTTAGGGTGAAAAGGAACTTAATATAGAATAAGTTAGTGTTAGAAATGACTATGTTTATGTGTATGTCATTTGCTATATTTTCTAAGACTGTAGTAAGTGTTGTTTTCAATGTCAATGTTTTTGGTTTTTGGATTGCTTGGCTGTTTTACAGCCCCAAGACACCACAGTAAACATGAAGCTCAGGGTGTTTATTTTTATAAATCATTTTGAATAAATATTCTGGAGCATGAAGCATTTCAAACCGTGTTTTTAATCAAATTTTTAAGCACTTGTCTACCACAACCATGTTCAGTTTTATTCCATTTTTTCAAAGGGTGATTTTGTAAAACTGATTACATTTTACATCATAAAAGCTTTCTGCGGCATCCTCTGAATAAAGTATAACATTGAAAATTTTCATCTTGTCGCATCAGCAGTTGTTCAATTTGAAACTAAGGTCTGTATAAACTGATTTTACTCACTCACAGTAATGCATCACAAACGCTTGGAGAAAAACACACTTTCAGCCACGCATCAAGGCCTATGGTACTTAATTAAGGATAACTGGTTATGACATGAAACCAATACCACTGTAGCTCACGTACCTTCAATTTTCTGATATTCTCTAAAGCCGAGGGCAGATAATAGAAATACCTTTCTTTGACCAGAATCGTATCCTTCCCATTCTTGCACAGGCTCAGTCAAGTTCTGTACGATTGTTAGCTACAGCACATGCATTAGGTTTTCCATGAGCTAAAGTGACTGAGTGCATGGCTGACTCCATTACTGTCACAAATATAACCGCATGCACCCCTAGATTTTTCTCTGCTTATTTTGTTCACAGATAGACGCATGTGCATAGGCAGCTTTTGGTTGGTCTGTCCCACACAGGCACATAGGCCTATATACATAACCACCCCCTCGATATAGACTTATCTTTGTGATAATAAGGTGCCTTGATGATGGAGCTTGTATCACTTAATAAAGTATTTTAACTTGATCGTTCCATCCCTCATTCAATCTTGTTTCCAGGTGTCCAGTTTTGATGTTCCCTCTTTGCATGTTATAGGTGTGAGCAATGTATTCACAGCATCATTTACAGTCCAGTCACAGTACTACTGATCCTTCCTTTCAGATCTGGGATTGGCAGGTAATCATAATATTTTTCAACACGGCTTTGCTCATGTATGTTACGATTCATTTTTAATATCTCACATTACCACTGGCACAATCAGCTATGGGCGCTGTGTGACCTGTGGTGATGGCCCGATAATCTTCACTTGGAGCCTTCGCTAGCCAAATCTCATTGATCTGTAGCCAATTTTCTTTCTGCAACATCGATGCAAAAAGTCCAACGATAGTGCTTTGCTGCTAGTACAGTACATTAGATACTAAACCCAATTAAAACTGTTAATTATAACAAACTAAGTGATTTTTGCTCATAGTTGGACAGGATCAATTGTGCAAGATCAGGGATGAGTATGTGACGCTGCTACCGCACAAGTAACTTGCTTTCTGATGAAAACTCATCGGCCGTACAGTATATCATTTACAATACGACAAGTATTTGTGCAATTGACTTAGATTAGGATTTTCAATCTGTGTACCCTGCAATATACAGGACATTTCTAATAGACAGGGATGTTGCAAAAGCTACCGTAGAGCACAAGCATCACAAATCATTTTTTAAAATTAAAATCAAGAGCCTTAAGAAAGGAAAGCCTATAGTACTTGCTATATAATAGTTACAACTAGTTTTCCTTGCTGTAGAAATCTGTACTACCCTCCATGGTGAATGAGGCAACTGCCAGGCTATGATGTTAAAATATGGGTTTGAAAAACATACAGTGAGTGGGATGGAGGCTGTAATGCTGCTGTCAGCTGATATCTCCAAAGGCAGTGAGGGGACCATCTGGAAGGTCTCTCCCCTGGGATCTCTGCTAAACACTGAAGACCAGGAGCAATATTTCCACTCTGCACACTGCATAAGCACAGTGATTGCTGCTCAGTTTTGCTTAACAAGTTTGATGATAGTGTCGGTGGTGATGATGGTGTACAAAACCATACTGCTTGGGATGGTATATATTTCCATAATATTTCATTTGCCTTTAGTATCCTATTTTGTGTCCTCTCAATCAGATTCTTGTTTCTGTTCAGATCATTAAATTATTTGCCATGACTACTAAAAAATGTCCTTTTTTCATCCACTTCTAACAGCTCAATTTCTGTAGTGTGGTGTTTGACAAAATGATCACTACAGATTTGCAGCTGTAATTATCCCCTGCTGAGAATGAAATCCCCTGCAAAGGGGACATAGTGGAGGCGGTTGTATGTATGTATGTACGTCTACAATTTCTAAAACTTTTAGGAGTCTTTTCAGAAGCAGGCCCAGGTAGTTTTTAAAGGACAGTAGTTAGTAGGCCTGGTAATAATGATCTAAGCAGAAACAGCAATAGAGATTTATAGAGAACAGAAACAATAGGATATTTAACAAGGAAGATATTAAATATTCTGAAACTGTAGATGGTATTAATTTTCTCTTAAATTCTGCTATAGATAATGGTGAAAATGAATAATTTATTCCTCCAAAAATATCAAATAGAACATCATGAATAGAAAGGGGAAAAGGCAGTATATTTAACCAGTAGCATGGTGCTAAAATAAAATGGTACAAGTCGATTTTCAGGATATACATTAATACAGTATTAAAATACTGATAAACTGATATTTTCATTTGTTTGTGGGTGACAAATATATATTTGTAATGAGGTCTGAGTTTTCAAATTTAATTGTCTGTATAACAAGAATTATTGGAGTGCTTTACTGATTGTTCCTCTGTTGTTTAGAAGGAACACCAGAGATTGATAACTGCGTGAATGTTCCTTTGTTGAATCCTGGAGAGCTACTGGATGATGTGTAATCTGGTGAAGATTTTGGTTTGTGGTGTGTTCTTTAAATTGATGAGGTTTACCTAATTGGGACAGGTGTGTATGGGGAGGTGTGACGGGGTACTGCCCCGTCTTTATGATCATGGTTGGGACTGGCAGGGAGGGGGTTAAAATTCCTCCCTGCCAGAAAAACATGTGAGAATGTGGCTGGAGCCCTAATTGACTAATCAGCAATTATTGAATAATTGGGCTCCAGCCACAGGGAATAAAAGCCAGGGGAGAGGCCCTGGCTAAGAGAGAGTTGGAGAGTGGTAGAGAGATTTCTGGAAGGAGTGTGTTTTGTTTGTGCTGTGTTTTTCTGTTCCAGTGAAGGCAACGCCCAGCCTGGAAATCTTTATTTTTGTAAGTTTTGTTTTTTTGCTTTGTGTGTATTTTGTGTTTAAAACCTTTTTTGTTTGGCCCTCGTGCTGGTTTATTTTGTATTTTTGTTTATTAAAAACTTTATTTTTGAACTTTCAACTGTCTCTGAGTCTCAAACCTCGGTCCATCCTGTCACAGTTGGTGTCAAAAACGGGATAGCGCCACCTGGAGGCTCAGAGCAGTATTTTTATTTTTTTTTCTTGAATTTTGGGAGTTTTTTTTTTTTTTTGGTAAATGGGGAAGAAGAGCAGACAGCGGCAAAGGCAGGAGAAGCAGCAGCCGAAGAAATGTAGGCTGCTGCAACAACAGCCACCCCAGCTGGAGGACCCAGCCAGTCTTTTCCCCTGGTGCTCCTGGTGCGGGAAGGAGGATCATCGGTGGAGGTCCTGTCCAGATGGGCTACCAGCTGACTGGTGTGGGTACTGTGAGGTGGATGGCCACAACTGGGCAGGATGCCCCCACAATCGGGACCAGGAGCAGCTGCAAACCCCGTCCTCGGCAGCCACCCCACCACTTCCTACATCACCGCCTTCACCACCATCCCAGGAAATATGGGACTGGTTGATGCACCCTGAGGCGGACCTCTTCCACGACCTCCCCATAGTTATCAACACGCTGTGGCGTCGAGATGGGGGGAGGTGGGAAAAGTGGGAGGAACAGCATCACCCGGCGTCCTTCGCAGAGCTGGCCCTGATGGTCGTTAATTACCTGGCGGTAGATATGGGAGACGCCCCAATCATTCCAATAAAGAAGGTGGAGCTGTCGTCCCGAGAGCCAGAGAGGGGTGAGCCATCGTCCCGAGAGCCAGAGAGGGGTGAGCCATCGTCCCGAGAGCCAGAGAGGGGTGAGCCGCCGTCCCGAGAGCCAGAGAGGGGTGAGCCGCCGTCCCGAGAGCCAGAAGGGGAGGAGCCGCTGTCCCGAGAGCCAGAAGGGGAGGAGCCGCTGTCCCGAGAGCCAGAAGGGGAGGAGCCGCTGTCCCGAGAGCCAGAAGGGGAGGAGCCGCCGTCCCGAGAGCCAGAAGGGGAGGAGCCGCCGTCCCGAGAGCCAGAAGGGGAGGAGCCGCCGTCCCGAGAGCCAGAAGGGGAGGAGCTGCCGTCCCGAGAGCCAGAAGGGGAGGAGCTGCCGTCCCGAGAGCCAGAAGGGGAGGAGCTGCCGTCCCGAGAGCCAGAAGGGGAGGAGCTGCCGTCCCGAGAGCCAGAAGGGGAGGAGCTGCTGTTCCCGCCTCCGCCAGCAGAGGGAGACGAGCTGCTGTTCCCGCCTCCGCCAGCAGAGGGAGACGAGCTGCTGTTCCCGCCTCCGCCAGCAGAGGGAGACGAGTTGCTGTTCCCGCCTCCGCCAGCAGAGGGAAACGAGTTGCTGTTTCCGCCTCCGCCACTAGAGGGAGAGGGGCCGCCGTTCCCGCCTCCGCCAGCAGAGGGAGACGGGCCGCCGTTCCCGCCTCCGCCAGCAGAGGGAGACGAGCCGCCGTTCCCGCCTCCGCCAGCAGAGGGAGCCGGGCCGCCGTTCCCGTCTCCGCCAGCAGAGGGAGCCGGGCCGCCGTTCCCGTCTCCGCCAGCAGAGGGAGCCGGGCCGCCGTTCCCGTCTCCGCCAGCAGAGGGAGCCGGGCCGCCGTTCCCGTCTCCGCCAGCAGAGGGAGCCGGGCCGCCGTTCCCGCCTCCGCCACCAGAGGGAGCCGGGCTGCCGTTCCCGCCTCCGCCACCAGAGGGAGCCGGGCTGCCGTTCCTGTCTCCACCTCCCGAGGGTTCGCTGCTGCTGCCGTCGCCTCCCGAGGGTCCGCTGCTGCTGCCGTCGCCTCCCGAGGGTCCGCTGCTGCTGCCGTCGCCTCCCGAGGGTCCGCTGCTGCTGCCGTCGCCTGGGGTTGCCAGGGATCCTGCATCGCCTGGGGTCGCTACACTATGGCCGGAGCCCCAAGGAGGGGAGTTGCTGGCCATGAAGAGGGGGAGGGAGGTCAGGAGAACAGCTCCCCCAGCTGCACTTTCGCGGCAAGGTAGTGTGTGGCCGGAGCCCCGGAAGAGGGAGCTGCTGGCCACGAAGAATTGGGTGGTGCCGGACGTCCCACCATGGCCACCCCCATGGACACTGTGCTTCCCCTCTTCCGGGACTGAGACTGAGGGGGGAGGTGGCCATTTAGGCCATGTTGTGCTTGGCACAAGGGGGGGGATATGTGACGGGGTACTGCCCCGTCTTTATGATCATGGTTGGGACTGGCAGGGAGGGGGTTAAAATTCCTCCCTGCCAGAAAAACATGTGAGAATGTGGCTGGAGCCCTAATTGACTAATCAGCAATTATTGAATAATTGGGCTCCAGCCACAGGGAATAAAAGCCAGGGGAGAGGCCCTGGCTAAGAGAGAGTTGGAGAGTGGTAGAGAGAGTTCTGGAAGGAGTGTGTTTTGTTTGTGCTGTGTTTTTCTGTTCCAGTGAAGGCAACGCCCAGCCTGGAAATCTTTATTTTTGTAAGTTTTGTTTTTTTGCTTTGTGTGTATTTTGTGTTTAAAACCTTTTTTGTTTGGCCCTCGTGCTGGTTTATTTTGTATTTTTGTTTATTAAAAACTTTATTTTTGAACTTTCAACTGTCTCTGAGTCTCAAACCTCGGTCCATCCTGTCACAGGAGGCTATTTGCTTCTGAAATGTTCTGTGCTAGAACAGGACCTGACAGTTTTTGAGCACCCTTTTATTATTAAATAACTGTAAAGCAGCTAATTACTATACCGGCTTTTGTTAAAAAGTCAATGCAAGGTTTGATCAACATTAGAACGGCTCTGTAGATACACTCTGCATAACAAATCAAAAGGTCCTTCATTGCCAACATTCTAATACAGTTCTCCCTCTTTATACTGCCAACCACAGGACAGGTACCACACTACAAAAACTACAAGGGCAATCAAAAAAACATTTCAGTACAAAAAAGACAATAATGTGTTCTTTGCAGTATTCAACATGAAAGATAACACATCAAAGAGGAAGCAGTCATTTTCTGTATTTGAATTGGTATTTTGGAATATTATTATTATAATTATTATTAATTAGTCATTTAGCAGATGCTTTTATCCAAAGCAACTTACAGAAACAAGGGGGTGAACTATGCATCGCAACTGCTGCTGCAGTCACTTACAATAGGACCTTGAAGGATGTATAGAGACAGTACAAGATTTGTCTACATTGGCTTGGCTAGATGCAATGGCAGATGGGTGGCAGTATAACAGTGGGAAATAGCATCTTTTATATTGGTACAAATGGGTTCAGAAGGAATTTATGGTGGAATGTGAGGGTGGTGCTCTAACAGAAGGCAGTATAACAAAGGAACATTGTACTATAAGTGTAGGGTGTAGGGTGTCTTTTGTTGTATAAGATATGTCATCTTGTGCAGCTTGGGCATAAGCTGAGCAAAATGATGCTAATAAGAGACACCCTGTACAAGTATCAATCAATCTTTATTTTATATAGTGCCTTTCATAGTGGACCACCACTTTACATTGTTATAAATTCAAAAAATGTATCAAGTACTCAGATCTAAAATTGTAGGTATTTCCTGCAGAAAGCCCTGGACACGTCTGCAAACTGTTACAAGTCATAAGTGGCTTTATGCAGCATTGTCTTAATTCAATTACACTATTTTATTGCACTACACTCTCTGGTAGAAATTTACATGCAATTTTATGATTATTTTGAAATGCAAAAAATTTTAATAAAAACTAGAAAGGCTCTAGTCAATTCATTGTAAGAATTCATGTGTGAGCAGAACTGTAATGCAGTAAAATGCTGACAAAACATTACGACTTGCTATTAAAATTTCACCTTTATTACCTCATTAACTCCTGGCACTAGATACTGCCTTTTCTGCTTGTGATGGGTAGGAGCATTTTGATATTTCAGTGCTGCAGTAGCTTTGCAATGGAAACTCTTTCTTTGTGGTGACATTTGTGCCAAGAAAAACTTTTTTAAAAGATTGTATGCTTTGAAAGATTTTCATTCATTTAAATATTTTTAAGTGGAAAAATCGAACATGTGTAAAAACTCTGCCCTTGCTGCCTTTGGGGAAGCTACTAAACAGATACCAACAAAATACCAGAAGGGTGCCCTAAATTCAATACCACTGTATGGCAAATATAATCTATTTCTATGCGTGCAGACCTTATATGGCTGTCAGTGTGTCAACCCATACATCCTTTTTGGTGTCAGTCTTTTGAGGCAAAACTGATCAGGTCTGACAAATAAGAGAAATCAGTGCAGCAACCAAGTTATTCTGCCATGCATAATAAAGATGACTCACATCCGCAAAAAAAAAAAAAAGAATTCTACTGTGACAATAAAATTATTTAGTATCCTCCTTCAAATTCTTGGTTATAAAACGAACAACATTTTATGGAAAATCTGTTTAGTAATACAGTTTTATCAGAGTGATATCTAGTTTAACAACCACCTAGCATGCAATTCTGGACCTGCCAACATGCTTGAATATACCTTTGCATAGTTACCCATAACCTCCTACGCATAGCAGGGTTCCAGTTTGAAGTAGCTATACAGTAATTACAGAAGTAGCCCCTTTGACAGAAATCTAAATCAAGTGGAGATAATTGTTTTGTTCCCTGTTGTACAACTAAACGGACTATGAAGGGATCAAGTGTGTGGTTTGCCGGTTTTAAACCTTACCCTGGTGTCATCTGAAGACCCACCTTGATTAAATGTCCAATTTATAGCAAAACAATATTTCCTGAGCATACTCACTCCCTAGTTTTTTAGAGCAATACTTTACACAATTAAGTTAACCATTTTAAAGTCAGATTCCTTATCTCGTTGTCGTGACCATTCATTTAAACCGAAACTCCCAAATGCAACCCTCAATTCAAAGAAGTGGGAATTAACCTTGAATTTCTCCTGCAAAACTGATGACAACAAGGACAAGAACCTCCAAGCAGATTCTTTAAAGTTATCTGTGGAAACTTTTCAGTGTTCATGATTAAAACCCTTATCGCTTCCCTACGTTTCCTGACCTGCTAATGATGAGGAATCTCAGCTCGTCTAAAAGCACTCATAAAGGAACAAAGAGGTACATAAGAGTAATGCTTATTTTAATGGTAATGTTAAAGTCCTGAAAAGCTGATATGTAAATTGTACTTTGACTTTTAAAAAGCTGTGAATGTAGAAGCCTATATAATTATATAGTTACTGCTTTCTCCCACCTTAACTCGAAACCTACTTGTATTTATATATATTCCCCCTATATATATTTTCTTGGGGACTTAAGGATTTTATAAGGAATGTTTTTTTTTAAGGACTCCTTTTTGAAGAGTGCTTAGGTGCATTTTCTTAAGTTAAACAGTGAGACACTTCCAACCCTCTCTAAAACAGCCTATACAGGTTTCACGAACTACAAACCTGATCGAACTACTCATATCAGGCTTAACAAAATGTTCATTAAAAGAGCCCTTAAAGTTTTGTGACTAGAGCCTAAGATGTGGAAGACTTACAGCTCAGCTCCATGTTCTGGGCTAGCTCCCCAAAGCCTCTGTCCGGTGCAGTGCTACATCTGCGCTGAATAACAGCCTGTATCAGTGAAATGGCAGCACTTAGGGGAGACATCCATGACATTTTGGTGGAATTAATTGTGCTTTTCCTGGACGTGTCTGAAAGCTTCTAAAAGATCAATAAGGCCCTTCCATTGTAGCTGCCCAGTCCTCCCCCAGTTTCACTGCGCTGCACCATCGCTCAGCTAATACCCATAATTAGCATGCTGTTAAAACTCTTAGCCATCTCATTAATTTCATATACATATTTTATGATTTTATGTCATGAGAAATATCACGTTCATTCTATAGTACAGTACAGCTATCACAGTTCAATCGCTGCAGCATGCAGTGGTTGAGTAAACGGTACTGTTTTTTTATTATTTTTAAGAAGCTACTGGTATACTACAAAGAAAGTGATAGGATGATTATATTTTCCTCACAAAAGTCATTAAATAACTCATGCGAGTAAAAAGAGCCATTGTGTAAGTACAGTAGGATTTTATAGAATAATACTGTGTTGTGTTTATTGTTTCATATGTGCATCCAGAGTGGAATCACATGAATCGATTTGCTAATATAAGAGCTGTCTTACCTTTGCCATAGTTGAAGTGAAGCTTGATTGCTTTCCCTTGCCGTACCAGGCTGATGTGCAGGTAAGTGAACCACACAGCAAAGGTGAGCAGCACCAATAACAGAAGAAGTTTGAACTGTTTCCGAATCTTTTTCACCGGCAATCGCAGCATTCTTGCGGGATCATCACCAACAAGCAAACCACGTGAGAATTCGGTAACGGTCCCGTCAACCAACTACGTACACTAATTTGCTGTCCCACCAAACTAGCGTTCCGCTGCTGTGAACGGCAGCTCTTAAAAGATCAGTGGGAGTTTTTCCAACTGTTATTAAAAAGGTCACAAATCTTTTTGCAAGTTCATTCAATAAAACGTGTACCGGTACTGTACAGTTGCTGTCCTGAACAAACTAAAGAGAAAAGGCATATGGTCAATCTTTACCAAAACTATTTACTGCGCGCCTCTCTCCTAGTAACTCGCTCACCCTTGTCAAACACACAGTTGTAACTACAGTCTGGGTATAAAATCGGATTAAAAAAAAAAAAAAGTCCAGTGTTAATCTTCTGTAATGGAACTCTTCCTCGTCCACGGCATATAACACTGTCTTAACGATGAAGCCGATTTTTGAAACAGCTACTTAGCATTGCAGATCAACACCAAAGGCTGTCCAGAACGTTGAAGTGCTGTTTTGCAAGACGGTCAATTGATTTTAATTCCCAGTCACGATGTGGCAACAAAACTCAACACAGTCTCAGTAGTACTGTATTACTCCAGAGGAAAAAGAGAGATTATTTTCAAAGCGTGTTCTTAGAGTTCAATCTCTGCTGCCTTCTCGTCTCTACTCTATCTGGACATGATTGATTATAGATTATAACACAAATACCGACATATGTCTAGTGTCATTTAGTTATGCTGTTTTTTTACGAGCTGGTTCGCTCTCTTCGAGCTCAGAACAAATCTGTATACCTAGCAGACTTCGCTGGGTTAACACTAGTAACTCGGCTTCTAAAACCATGGCAACCCATTCATATGTTAAACAAAAAAAAAACTCCAGTTTAACCCAAAAAGCTTTTATTTATTTATTTATTTCCTACTTACACAAAGTCAACAAATAACTAATTTAAAGCGGTCAATTCCTCGCTATAATAAACGGTAAGTATACCCATAGTAATGAAGGTTTTGACGATAAGACGTATCTCGGCTGTTTGGGATTTCAACAACATTCCAAATCCAACGTTGGATAATAGCAGTTAGTTAAAAAAAAAAAAAAAAAAATCTATGTCAATATTTTTTTTTTTTCTTTTAAATAGTACCAACCAACTCGGTCTTGCACTCTTCACTGTTGTTTGTGAAACGCGGTAAAATAGACAATTTAGTTTACATCACCGGCATATAAATTATTAACTGACATCACGATGCTCTAAGACTGAGGATGCGTGGCTTGTTTTGTTGGCTTAACACACGATGCACAGTATACGCCGTACCAGTGGTTTTCAAAGACTGGACACCCGATAGTTTCATCGAATCCCATGCCACCTACACGATAAAAAAAAATTATATATATTGCACGAGATATTAATGCTGAGCGCCGAGGAGTATGCCTTCCACTTGCTGCTATGCTGTCTTGTATTTTGTGCATAACAAACCTTGCTATTTTCCAATTCCATTTGTATTTGTAGTTTCTGGTGTTGTAATAGTCTGTTTTTCAAATGCACTCAACGGATGCCATACAATACGATATCGTTGCTGAAACATATTTCCAAAGCATTGAAAAACAAATGCAAATTAAAAATAAATATCATACAGGCACTGTAGCAC
The DNA here is from genome assembly GCF_902713425.1 of Acipenser ruthenus. Taxonomy (NCBI): domain Eukaryota; kingdom Metazoa; phylum Chordata; class Actinopteri; order Acipenseriformes; family Acipenseridae; genus Acipenser; species Acipenser ruthenus. The sequence continues at coordinate 18,520,869 of NC_081215.1, forward strand.
TCAGTGATGTGCTGTGTATGTAAACCTGCACTGAAGCTAATGCAATGATGATACGTCCAGTCTCTCCATCATCGCTTTTGAAATAGTCTAGGTACGTTCATTCATTCAGGGCATATTCAATGGAAAACGACAGTTTAAAAACAATGTACTGTATCCAGCAGCAGCCCCACTGCGATGAAATCCCGTTATCTCCGCTTGTCTCCCTGTCTCTCTATCCTTTCTCTTTGAATCAGTGAATGAATGCAACCACGCTGCAGAGCAACCAAACCTCAAAACACCAAATCGAAACGACAGCAGCCGCAGCCTACCACAACTAAGAGCTCCGCTCAAAATCAGCAATCAGCTGTGGAGAGAGGCGGGACTAACTTTTAGACGCTGTCGAATGTTTACAGGGTATACATACCAACACGTTGGACCAAGCTAGAAAGCAGACCATAATAAAGCTTATAATATATTTCTGTTTAAATGTAGTAGTTTTATGGGTTAAAAGTGTAGCACTATCCGTGATGTTTAGTATTAGATTGTATATTTTTATAAATTAAATAATGCTTAATAACTAGGGAGAGAGAGATATATAGATAGATAGATAGATAGACAGATGTAACCATTACCGTATGGGTAATATTATATATGTATATATATATATTGCATTTATTGTATTTTTACACAAATTATATGTGATTATAAGTTTTTACTAATTACACATATTGTGTTCACTACAGCCTGTTGCTTATTACACCCCGCTGCGGCCTTGTGTCCCGCACGAAGCCAGCAGCTTCCCAGGGATCTGGCAACATAAGTCGGCTGACTGTGCTCTCTCCCAGGCTTTATTGCTCCGGCAGGAACTTATATTATTTTTAGCACAAAATACGAGACGTTTTATATTATTTCTGTAATTGTTATATTACTGTTTTTGTTAGAGACACGTTTTCTTTTGTGCGCAGGACCAACATACTCCCTTCGGTTGTGATTGCTTGCAATCCCTACCAGAGGATCTTGAAGCAGTTTTAGTGATAGTTTTTCATCACCATTGCGAAGCCTGCTAGTCCTTGCTAAGAAGCAGAATTCCTTCTGTCTTGTGTTGGTATTGACTGAGTGGTTTTGCCAGTGGCTTTTACAGGTGGGCATCCCTGTACGTTGCCACCCACGGGGACTGTGAAGTTACCAAGGTCACCTACCTGCTCCATTCCCGGCCCAGTACCGTACCGGTACTGAACCGGGTCCGAGGTTACCGCACCAATCCTGGCGCTGCCCCAGACTGTACCCGTACCAACTCGTTGCTAAAGTCACCGAACTGGTACGGACCCGGTTCCGACCCAGTACTGTACCCACTTTTACTTTTGGAAATCCAGTCTTCCTGGGACCGTCCGGCAACAGATCCTGCTGTTTATCAGTCGATGGACACACTATATAGGGTGCATGATGCAGAGAAGCTGGGCCTGGCCCATTTTCCGCCAGTTGAGGCTTTTAAGGATGCTGCCTGCCCTAACAAGCAGTGCCGGGTTTCTGAGGTGATTCTCAAGAGAGCTTATTCAGCCAGTGCGTTCACCGCACAGCTAGGGAACTACAACAGCATCCTGGTAGCCTGCCAGTCGCATTTGCTGCGGTCCTTTCTGGGAACCACAGGCTCTCACCACAACAGCTGGATGAGTTGCGCCTGGTTAACAAGAACCTGCTCCGTGTGTCCAGCTCAGCGGACAGGCTATAGGTAAAAACCTGGCTGCGCTTGTAACTACACGTCGGCAGCTTTGGCTTTCCCAGGCACACGTGTCTGACTGTGACAAAGCAATGCTATTGGACACACTGATCACTCCAGGGCATACGTTTGGTCCCACGATGGACGAGATGCTGTAGCGCTCTCACTGCGCACAGGAATCCATGAAGGAGCTGGTTCGCCTGCTTCCCAAGCAACCACCTCCAGTATGTAAACCAGCGGCAAACTGGTGCCCTCAAAGACCGGCACAGTCGGCTGCAGCCGCTGCCAAAGGTGATGTTCGGAACTGGCCCGCAAATACTCGCTGCTTTAATTGGTTCCTCCCCACTGCTCAATGACAGAAGCCGCAGGCTAAGCCACAGGCTGAGCAGCAACGCTAGGAATTTGCTGGCACTGGCCCATGGCCCCTTCTCAGGGAGCCATCTGGACTATTGGCGTCAGTGCACAGCAGACGTCTGGGTGATCACTACCGTTCAAACACGCTATTCACCGCAGTTCAAGCACGGTCCCCCTCCCTTTCGGGTGTGACTGCAGCATCAGTCACAGACACACAGGACGCTGCTGTGGTGTCTCAGGAGGTAGCAGCTCTGCTGCAAAAACAGGCTATTCGCAGTTGGAGGAAGGGTTCTACTCCAGGTACGTCCTAGTGCCCAAGCGGGATGGTGGCCTCGACCTCAGACAGGTCAACCTGTATCTGAGCCGAAGGAGGTTCAAAATTTTAACAATGCAACAGCTGTTGCAGTCAATCAGGCCAGGCGACTGGTTCACCATGGTGGACCTCAAAGATGCCTATTTCCACATCCCCATAAAACCAGCGCACAGGAAGTACCTGCAGTTCGCTTTTCAGGGAACAGCATACAAGTTCTGTGCCTTGCCATTTGTCCTCTCCCCAGTTCCCCGTGCCTTTTTGAAGTGCATGGAAGCTATCCTGGCCCCATTGAGACTCAAAGGCATCAGCTCAATTATCTGGACGACTGGCTCATTTGTGCCCAGTCTCCAGCACAGGCCGAGGCAACTGTTAAATGCCTTCCTTCCGCTCGCCCTGCTCCCGCTGTGTCTGGAGAAAATCAGGCAGGACCAGGCCAAGGTGCTCCTAGTAGCCCCTTATTGGCCCAGGACTCTGATGCAGCTCCTGAGTGGCCAGCCGTGGAGACTGCCGAAATGCTGCAACCTGCTCAGTCAGGCACGGGGGACCTTATGGCATCCCGACCAATCGAGCCTGCAGCTCTGGGTCTGGCCCCTGAAAGGCTACATTTGAGCCGTCTGGGGCTTTATAGGGTCATTGACACCGTGCAGAATGCAAATGCCCCTCCATGTTAAAGGTCTATCTGGCAGCCATTTCGGCTTGACATGCCAAAAATGACTCGGTCTCCCCAGGAGCTCACTTCCATCCACTTTTTGCAGTCTGACAGAGAGCGACAGCTCCATACGCTCTGCCCAGTTACATTGACAGGATGAAAAGCAGTCCGGACAATTTTTTGTCTGCTATGGGGTAAAGTCCCATGGTCGAGCCCTGTCTAAGCAGAGGCTGTCCAAATGGATACCAGATATGGTCAGTACTCCCTATGAGCTGGCCAACTTGCCCCCTCCAGAAAAGCTCACTGCCCATTCCACTAGGGGCATGGCAACTTCGTGGGCTTTATTCCAGGGTGCATCTGGGATACTCCCCATACCTTCACTGGGTTCTACATTTTCCCCAATCAAAAACTGTTCTATTTATTTCAAATGTTACATTCGTTTTCACCACTGTATTTAAGGACAGTGGTTTACAGTGTATACTAAACTAGTTTTTGGTCAAATATAAAACTGTATACTGTTTAAGATTTGTACTTTGTTTACCCTTTACACCTTTAAACCTTTACAGCTTTAGTCATTACAACTTTTTTTAAGTTATTATCTTCTGTATCAAAAAAAATCATGTAGTGGGTAGGGTAACCCAGGGTCCCATTTTGATTGCTTATATCAATCTTAATGACGAAGCAATGTAGAGCAGACAGGGTACAGTTACAAACGATCACTGAGAAATATATTATGCATTGAGACATAAGCCTCAAAACGTGTAGCTGTCTCCATCGCTCTTATCACTGGGTATCTTATTTCACAACCGAGATACCAACAGCAGCTCCTGTGGGATTCTGCTTTGATTGGATAGAGGCTGTTGGTGTGATTGACAGCTGAATTGCTTTATTCTGGAACTACACTAGATTGCAGGTACAAATATTGGCATCCAAAGTGCAAATGACTAAAATCCAGTGACAGTAAAAGTCTTAATCAACACAGTTACATCTTAAGTTGTAACATTGCTTGTAATATAGTGACAGACTGTTAATGCTACCCAGTCAAAGTGCTCACAAGAGCCTAATGTAAATATGAAATGTAAGAGCCTATAGCTAGTGTACCTGTATATTACCCTGGTTCATTTTAAAACTATTGTGAAATATCTATGATACAATTAGGAGCATAAATGAAACTTCCAAGTAGTTTCTTGTAAGAGGGCCAAACTTCTGGCACTAGTGCCAACCCATATTAAAAAAGTAATACAATAAGATGAGAATGCATTATAATTTCCTTGGTGAAACCCAGGTACAACTGTTAGCAAATCCTATATGTTATTTACAGTATATACCGTGGGGATCATTCCCAATTTTAAAGTTGCTGTATTTTTTTACAAGGCCTTTTTTGTTTTGTTTTGTTTTTTGTCCTTGTCTGTGTGGGAATGGAGGCAAGATTTCTCCCAGTGACCACCAGGTGGCATAATAGACACTACTGCTTAGTAACAGGTCTGCTCTGCAAATCCTATGAGAACTATGACCGTTTTGTTTACACATTATTTCAATTTGTAAACAAACGTGTTAGCTTGTTTACATAGATTTTAATCAAAGGAGCTCTACTCTTGCTTAGTGTCTTATGTAGAGGAGGTGAATTACACTGATTGAACTCTTAAAGCTGTCACCCTTTATTTTTTAATATCCCATTTCCTCCCCTAAGGAACTATACCTTAAAAACCTGGGCCTAAAAATAAGTATTGTTTTATTAATGATTTTTTACCTACAGATTATGAAAAGTTTACGCATGCCAGTTTAGCATTTAGAAGCAGACCAGATATATGAATACCTAAAATTTAGCTAAGCAGTCATGAGAAAATGAGCTAATATCAATTGGAACTGAAGCATTTTGTATTGTGAACTTGACCACCGATGTGGGAATAGGATTCCTATAGCACTAGACATCATGTCTGAAACACAGGTTGAACGCACATTCCTTTCTGTCGTGCACACTGCACTCGTGAGTGAATTATTATGTCTGTATATTTCTATCTGTTTCACTGCAGGACACATTCGAGATGAGAAGCACGGAGCATGTATTATGTCTTCATTCTTCATGCTGGGAATGGAGACACTTCATATTAGTGACTGAGAGCCAGGGAAGCATATCAAATGACCCAATTAAGCTGATTATAATAGAAAATGTGTGTTCAATTAAATATCCATAGGAGGCTGGTCTGGTGTGTAATGATTTGAATTGTTGGTTTTAGGTTTTATAAAAGTTAGAATGTGTATTTGACAGGTTTTCAGTTTGTTAATTAACTCTTGTGCATCGAGCAAACTCACCTTGTGCATAGTCTAAAAGCAGAGCATTACTGTAGAATGCAAATAGGCACATGCACTTATGCTGAGGGAATAAGCTTATACGCGAGATAAGAGACTATTTTACGAAAAAGTTGAAAAAAAAAATCTATTAGGAATTTACCTACAGAGCTTTAATTGTTGTACCTGTGTTAGTAACACAACTCTCTATGTTGTTATAAAGCAATGCCCATTTAGAAACAGCATGTTCTCAAGTATAAGCTCATGTACCTACTGTATTTGCACAATTACTCAATGCTTGTTGCTGCCATCTAATGAGAGACAAGGGAAGTGCAGTTGATACCATTGTATCAGAAGGGGACATGATGGGGTACATTGATGGCAAAAGTAATGTGACCAAATGTACACATTTGTGCACAACAGGTACTAACTATCCAGTGCAAATATGGTGTCCATTCAGACCGCATGTAGGAACACTGAGCTATTGCATTCACTGTTAAAGTCTGTTTTACTGAACGCCTTCACTTGTACCTGAATAACAATTAGGGCTGGATTTTAGCTGTAGGCCTAAAACAAATTCAACCCTATTTTCTTGAATTCAGGGCATCAGACGGTCCTTTCTTATTTCCTCTAGTGGATATAAGAAACGAAGGCAGAGGAAGAAACAAGCTGGAATATATCAAGTTGAAATGATTGCAATTGTTTTTTTTATCAGTTTTCTTATATTAAAGGTAACCAACCATCTCATTTACTTTCTTGTTATTATTTTTATTATTATTATTATTATTATTATTATTATTATTATTATTATTATTATTTATTTCTTAGCAGTACAAGTAATAATACAAGTAACAATACAATTAAGAACAAGATAAAATACAATGACTTTTGTATAAAATATCAGAACTTGTTCCACAACAAGTTCTGATATTAGTTCTGATTTGTGTTTCTTACTGAGCATACTTGTCTGTGCATATCACTATAACACCGAAGAAGGCAAGGGAATTGTCAGTGTCTGAAGTGCCTTGTGTATGCTCCTTCTAATATCATAAACATGCCATGTTTAGGCAAGAGGAGGCATATTTCTACCCACAACTTCCCTGAAGTAATTAGAAGCTGCAATCCTGAGGAATAGTCATGTATCCCTCCAGCACAGTTTAAACACAATGCAGTGCATTCTCACAGAATATGGTAGGTGTTTATATTATTATTATTATTATTATTATTATTAGTAGTAGTAGTAGTAGTAGTAGTAGTAGCAGTAGTATTTTAATAATAATAATAATAATAATAATAATAATAATAATAATAATAATAATAATAATAATTGTAGTAGTCATAGTAATAGTAGTACTGTAGTAGTAGTAGTATTAATACAACCTATGTACAAAGTGCAGAAGTAAACATTTAGTAAATTAGCCCCAAGGAGGATGAAATGTCATAACTGCCTGGCTGTTTCTTACTCAATATCTTTTCCTTTTAGTCCTTTCAGTTCAAGTTCAAACTCAGGTCACCTCAAGCATGACCACTCCCACCACGACCTCAAACTCAGGTCACCTCCTCCAGCATGACCACCCCCACCACAACCTCAAACTCAGGTCATCTCCTCCAGCATGACCACCCCCACCATGACCTCAAACTCAGGTCACCTCCTCCAGCATGACCACCATCACAACCTCAAACTCAGGTCACCTCATCCAGCATGACCACCATCACAACCTCAAACTCAGGTCACCTCCAGCATAACCACCCCCACCACAACCTCAAACTCAGGTCACCTCCAGCATGACCACCCCCACCACAACCTCAAACTCAGGTCACCACCAGCATGACCACCCCCACCACAACCTCAAACTCAGGTCATCTCCTCCAGCATGATCACCCCCACCACAACCTCAAACTCAGGTCACCTCCTCCAGCATGACCACCCCCACCACAACCTCAAACTCAGGTCACCTCCTCCAGCATGACCACCCCCACCACAACCTCAAACTCAGGTCACCTCCTCCAGCATGACCACCCCCACCACAACCTCAAACCCAGGTCATCTCCTCCAGCATGACCACCATCACAACCTCAAACTCAGGTCACCTCATCCAGCATGACCACCATCACAACCTCAAACTCAGGTCACCTCCAGTATAACCACCCCCACCACAACCTCAAACCCAGGTCATCTCCTCCAGCATGACCACCATCACAACCTCAAACTCAGGTCACCTCATCCAGCATGACCACCATCACAACCTCAAACTCAGGTCACCTCCAGTATAACCACCCCCACCACAACCTCAAACTCAGGTCACCTCCAGCATGACCACCCCCACCACAACCTCAAACTCAGGTCACCTCCAGCATGACCATCCCCACCACAACCTCAAACTCAGGTCATCTCCTCCAGCATGATCACCCCCATCACAACCTCAAACTCAGGTCATCTCCTCCAGCATGATCACCCCCAACACAACCTCAAACTCAGGTCACCTCCTCCAGCATGACCACCCCCACCACAACCTCAAACTCAGGTCACCTCCTCCAGCATGACCACCCCCACCACAACCTCAAACCCAGGTCATCTCCTCCAGCATGACCACCATCACAACCTCAAACTCAGGTCATCTCCTCCAGCATGACCACCCCCACCATGACCTCAAACTCAGGTCACCTCCAGCATGACCACCCCCACCACAACCTCATACTGAGGACAAAACGGCTGCAGTAATTTTACATTCTCACTTTGTAGGACTCATGTCCTTAGAGCACATTTTGTGGAGTGAGTGTATACTGCCTCCTGCCCACAGAAAACACAATAAAAGGCTTTATTTGCAATTATTTAACAATTAGGGACCTGGCAATACCATATTTATTACTCTGTGCCATATGTTTGGTGGAAGTGTACACTTTGGCTGCTGTTTTCTTTTTACCCACTGCCTAAGACTGCTAGGCTAGTACCTTGCTGCCACCTGCTGCGCAATCATAATATTGCAGAAAAGTACTAAATTATTTTTAATAGGTTAAACCAGTATTATTTAGTGTTGGAATAAGCTTTTAAAATATACAGACCAGGCATATATAATGAAAACAAGTTCAAATGGCTTCTTTTCTCTTCACAGATTGATAACCTCAACCCAGACAATGCCGACAACTACAAGTGTATTGATTCCAATCCTCATGTTGAAGCAAACTACACAGTTTCAATTATCGTTGTAGAAAGTACATATTGTGGGAGTGTTTTACATGTTGTTTGCCTGATCTTGGAAGCTAAGCAAGGTTGGGCCTGGTCAGCAGTTGGAGTATGGGGCACTGTTCTTTAATAAATTCAGAAATACTAAAAGAAACTTAATAAATTCAATGACAAACGTTTCAACTAAAATCTTTTTTGAAGACACTGAAGACTTCTGCTCGAATCGGTTCTCTTTGAATTTATGAAGCTTCCTTTAGTATTTCTCAGTAAATGTTTATTACTCAAAACTAAATCTTTAATATATTACTTATCTGCACCTGAATCAAATCATTTGTAAAGCAATCATAGGTTTCAACCAGAACACACACATTCTCACAAAGAAACACAGGGGCATTCACATCAAGTGGCTCGGCTAAATATCAAAACTGGTGAGAAAAAAAGGAAGGAAAAACTCAGACCAGATTGAATAGTCGAGGAGTGAGGAGAACAGTTGGAAGCTGTAACAAGTGATTCTTTTTTTAATTTAATAATTTTAAAATATATATATTTATATTTCACAGATCAAATCACTGGCCAGCATGGTAAATCACAGAGAAGCATAGGAGAGAGACTGGAAGTTTTGTCTCATGTCTTCCTCAGTACCCCCTACTGTACCCCTCACATCTCTTGTTCTCCCTGATGGGGTCGTTCCCCCACCCAAGAAGGCAGAGAAGCAGCCAATCACAGAGGAGGAGATGCTGAAGACTCTGTCACCGACAAGGACAACAAAAAAATGTACGTGGTGCACGGCTTCACCGGCCAGAGGACTCCTGAAGAGACTGATGGAAAGGAAGAAGAAAGTGGACGTGGAGGTATTGCATTGACAGCCTTTTCCCAACACCCACATATCACCGGATTACCAACACCCAGAATCAGCCTTCAATTAGGCTATTTACAGGCACTTTCTATTGGAATAGTTACAAATCATGGCCATTATCTCACCTGAAGCAGAGATACAGAAGCTTACCAAACAGAAAACAAGTCATTTGTATTAGTTACAGGGATACCGGAAGTGAGAATGAGAGAGAAACGTGAGTGAGACATGCAAGCAAGACTAAACAAGAAATAATTATCTTACACCTGTGGGCACCATTTGTTTCCCTTCAGTTTCAGAGTTGTGATGGAGTCTTTGAAGCTGACCTGGCTCATTGTCACTGTCTTTATCGTACTATAGGGAGATGAACCTGAGAATCCAATACGCTCTGGGCACATATGAGCTGAAGCAGATGGAACCAAGTCCATGCTGAGCATATGTAAGTGAGGGAGTATGCTACATCCCTGCAGTCATTTGGAACAATGCTTTTACTGGGATTTGACCATGTTTTTTCCGATCTTACCTTGGTTGACTATGGTCTGTGAAAAACTACATATTGTACAATGGTATGAGCTATTATACCAGAGCAGCAGTGTTGAGTAGTGGTTAGGGCTCTGGACCCTTGACTGGAGGGTTGTGGGTTCAATCTCAGGTGGGGGACATTGCTGCTGTACCCTTGAGCAAGGTACTTTACCTAGATTGCTCCAGTAAAAACCCAACTGTATAAATGGGTAATTGTATCTAAAAAAATAATGTAATTCTATGTAAAAATAATGTGATATGTTGTAAGTTGCCCTGGATAAGGGTGTCTGCTAAGAAATAAATAATAATATTAATAGAATAGTGTCACGGTATATTACTAAATGGTATAAAAATGGTAATGGCAATAGTTGTTTCAGATCCATTGATGGTGTCGCTGTGGTCTGATAGGGTTTCTTCAGTTTTATACAGTGGTATTTTTTCCAACTCCTCTGTAAAGGGACTGTCACAGTAACCCCTGGCTATCTGTGATGCAGACAAGCCACAGCCATTGTGTGCCAATGAAACTAATTATTGTCAACTGAATATGTCAAGCTGTTTGTAAAGCACATTTTAGGGGTTTGTTAGTAATGAAAGGTTAATATAAATGTGGAAGAGAGTTGTGTAGGAAAAGCGAGTAATTATTAGTACATGTTAAAAGAAAGCATTGCCGTGATTTTGAATGTTTGTTTCCAGGTACCCTGGAGAGGTGAAGAACATTGAGAAGTTGTTAGCTAACTGTATCTACTCCTTAGCCATTAATACATTATATTAGTATACAGATTTTGCTTGTGAAGCAAGTGCAAAGTCTAATTTTATAAATCGAATAAAATCAGTATAAAGCTAAGCAGAACAATAAACTAAATGCTTCTACATATTCCATATATGTGCTTTTACTGTACAAGCCTGTGTTTATATTGTACAATAACTACAGCTAGGTGGCGTCCGAGGACTGCTTTGTCTCAGTATAGCCATTTGTTAGAAGCAGTTCCAGACTTGCTTTATCATAGTTTACTACCCTCTTCTATTCTTTACTGTGTTTGCTCTGCCATGCCTTTCTTTTTTATTACTTTGCAGTCTTTACCACGACGTGCTGCACCATAGTAAACTGGCGAGAATGCTCACAATGAGAGCATTATGGGAGAGACACTTGACCATTCCTCAGTGATCATGGTGTGAAAATCTGCAATGAAGGCGTTTCCCTCATCGATTTGTTATTTGTAAGTGATTTTTGGAGGATTGCAATAGCAAGCACCTGTCAACTTAGTGCCTGATGCTAGCCCAAAGCTTTTTCTCCCATTGTGAAAGTGACTGGCAACAGAAAGATGCAGCATTTCATATATTACAGAATTTAGGTCCATTTTCACAGCATTATTATGCGGGACAGCTCATTACACAAAATTCCAACAATAATGGAAGAAGTATTGTTTTTAAAAAGCTGTTTTTTGTCTTTATTCCTGCAGCCCCTCTGAAGTTTGAAATTCACGCCAAGCTGAAAAACCAAATGCAGACGTGGGCACGAACAGCTCTGTGCACAATAAAATAAAATAAGAAACAGTAAACACTTTTCCTTATAATAAACTGATTTTATTTCTACATTTACAAATCAGAACCATGAAACGACGCAAGACTTATTACAGAATACAGAACACAGTAAATCAAATACAACAGAAAATGGAATCCAGTTCAGTGGTCAGAATGCAGGCTAAAATCAGCTCCATTATTACAACTGCCAACAGGCCATCAATGTAATTAAATCTAATTCTAGTTTTCTTTTGTAGCTGTGGAGTGTGTCCTGAAAGGGTTGGGATAGATTTATGAAGGAAAGACTCACTGCAGCCACCAGCCGATACATTTATCCTGTTACTGTTATTTACATTTTTCATAGGGCTGTGGCTGGTGCACAGTTTCAGCAGCCTGTTTGATTTTTATGTTTCTTTCAAAATAAATAAATAGATAAATAACAATGTTTGGTGCTTGAAACTTTACTGCAAATGAGGGAAAATGACACTGGCTACAGTGAGCCCCTATGACAACTTCCTCTCTGTTCTGTAAGCACATATCAATCCTGATCTTAACACCTGCCATTCAGTCCTGCCTCTTTCAGAGACGTGCAGGTGTACAGAATGGGGTAGTGGTTTTATGATGTGTGCTAAACTTGAGACTACATGAGAGGCTAGTGAATTAGGCTGGCTTCACAGCCATTCCTGACACAGGCTTGTCAATCACAGCAAATACAATAACAACAACAACATTCTGATTACTAGCTAGGCTTTGAGCAACGGCCTAATTGACAATTTCTCATTTTCAGGCCCATCTGGCCACATGAACTTTCGATATTTCAATAAAAACAATTAAACACATCATAAACATGTTCTGCACATAAAATAATGACATGAAAACTATAAAGAAGGTTGCATTGTACTTGCAATTTTTTTTTCACATTCGTTGCAATTTCACTACAGCTGAAGAAAAATGATGGTAAAAAATTATAGCAAAAAGAAGAAGAATACACAATGTCTTGGATATAAAGGCAATGTTTGCATTCCAACAACCGTCACTAAACACTCCCCTATAATCCCAGCGTAACTGTGTGTTTCAACATGACAATGGTATGAATCTATACATAATCTCCTGCTGTATCGTGGCATTATATCTGCTTGTGGTTCTGCTAGGGTTTATTCTGGGTAATACATTAGCAATATAACCATATCCCAATGGAAATGAATTCTTCATGCAGTACTGTGAAACTAGAGAACTATTACGGGGCAGTGGTAATACTAAAAGGAAAATGGATTATGAAAGGACTGGCAAACATTCCTTTAAATTACTGGTAACGCCCTTCTCCTCCCAGCAGCATCCACAGGGAGAAAATGTCAAACTCTGGTCCCTCCTGCCAACTTTATTCAATCCAATTAGATAGTAATTATCTAACCCTTTGGTGCAGCTAGAGTGTCTGTCCTTGAAACAATAATTAGGACATACTGTACTATACAGGTTATAGGTCCCAGTCACCTTGCCATCTGCAACATTTCCATGGGAAATAGGAGGCAGCACTTTCAGAAAAGGGCCACAACTTCAAACACTCAAAGCGTAAAGGCAGAGCTATAACCAAGACACCCACATGTCTGTCTACTTATTCTTTAAAGATATCCCTTTAGAAGCCAGCCCGGGCACTACTGAGTTTGCCCCCAAACTCACAGCCAAATCATCAAGTTGAAATGGAAACACGGATAACATCTACACATTACAATAATGAGGAGCAACAAGCTGTTACTGAGGAGGAGGAGGTCACGAGCCCTGAGGCATAAGATAAGAATATTTTCCCCATGTGCGTATGTACAGCACTGAATGAAATCTTTTACTAGTAATACTGTGGTCTGGTACCATTGCCTCAGTAAAACAATGGATTTTTTCTACATTATGGAAAAATCAAGCAGGTGGGAAGTACAGACATCAAAAGCTTGTGACGTCTACACACCCAAACTGCCTGATGTAACGCTACACTGCTGTGTATGACATTGCTGTCAGTTTGTTAACTTCTGATTTCACATTAGTCAGTACAGATTTTTACTATGAGCTATGAAGGTAACAATACAGCAATCCCTGAAATGGACTCACTCCAGGACATGTTTGAAAGCATTGTCAATAAATAAAATAGCTTTTCCTCAAACAAAAATACTCAGGCAGTACAGGGCTAACATATTTAGGGCTGGATTGCTCTATAATGTCCTGCACTGTTAATATTTTTGGTTGGTGAAGATGTTTGAGCAGCTTAAATACAGTACAGTGCCAATAGACAGATGTCCTAGGGGATACACTACCCAGGATTCTGCTCTACCTTATCATCTACTGTGGACAGCAGCAAAGCCATAATACATATATTCAATACAGGGACTTTTGGGAATAATTCCAATGACTTGGCCCCCATTTTGTGGTCTGAACCCTATCTACTAATTTACTGGTCTATCTGAACAACTGGAGATATGACTAGGTCCCATTTCTTTGATTATGGCATTCTGTGATGACTCATTCCAAGGCATTGTGGAGTTCTCCCTTTTGAAAATGAACCATGGTTGAACAGAGTTACCGTGACTGGTGTACATCATTTGAGAATAATGGTTTAAACCTTTATATATATATATATATATATATATATATATATATATATATATATATATATATATATTTAAATATATAAGAATATGTTAGGCACTGGCCATTGTATCTAATTACAATACTGGAAAAAATGTTTATGGTTGCTTTTGGATATACAAGAAGCCATTTTGTACCAAACAATCATGAATTAGTAATATTAGAAGTTATTTTCAAAAGGGTTTTTTTAGGTTCCCATTCTCCACTTAATACTTCAACACAAATTCTAAATGCCAATCGATGAAAGAAAACAAGGCTCTCAGAAGACAAGGCTCCCCCATTTTGTCATGGCAACAGAATACGCAATTGAGTACCAAAACTGAGCCTTACTCAATACAATACTAAGGTGCACCCTTTGAATAGGAAGTTCCTTTGTTTGCACAAAATTGTTACTACAATTAATCAGAATGGGGTCAAGCCAGTATGTGCTGATAAAGAAGATGATGAAACTGCATCCCTATGTCTGCCATGTCAAATCAAGCTGCTGTAGAGGTTGCACCATCATGCTGAATATTGGTGACATAATGGCACCAGTTTTATACCTCTGCCACAGAACTCTTTAAAGCTGGCCACTGCTAACATGCAAGTACTTGCATGTCACAGTAGTTGCGAGGGAGCCTGTCCCCTCCCTGCAAGGGAGTTGGTATTAGACAGTGTTTTATGTGCTTTCATACAATAATAGAGGCCTACCTCCTTAACACTAGAGCCTCTGGAGAGTAGGCCTCAAAACCAACAATTGCACTTGAAAAACATGCTGTCACACAAACACTTCAGTCCAGAAGCCTTGGGTCAGGGTTTTCAACCACTACTGAACTATTTTAATGTTTGGGGAAGTAAAGCAAACGAGAAATGTGAAACAATTGCTGTCCTTGCATATGAAGATGCAAGCAAGCAAATTCTCTGTCACCCAACCAGCATGGGGGAGTACTGCTGTTCTGTCAATACATTTATGGAGCCAAAACTTTCTTCTTAGGCATTTTGGTATTTCTTCTGTTTGTGTATTTGTATGTTGATAAATCAGGGTTTCACGTCAGATCCAGACAAGGCAAATCCCTCAAAAACATTTAACTTAAGGTTTTAGGTCTGGTATCACCTGCATGCAATTTTATGTTGGTTGTTTCTGTTAGCTTGAGTAAATACATAGATTAATTATGGCAAAAGAATGACAAATTGCTAAATTTACCATAGATAGATTTATAAAGGGGTGTGATTGTTGCTCTGTGTGTTTGGTATGGGGCAGTCTGAGTTCTCTGGTGTGGCAAATCCCATCAGGTCTACTAAACGGGAGCCGCACAAAAACTCTCCAAAGCACACTCATTTCAGAGATGAGTAAATATGCTGAAGGTTGGAAACCCTGTCCAGCTTAATGACCTGAATAATTGTTAAAAGTAATAATATGCTAATCGAACTGCACTGCCACTGGCTTTCCTAAATCCAATACTTACAGGGGCCCAGTGTCAAAACTCCCCCAAGCAGTGTTGGTGTATCAGGATCAAGAGGATCACAGCAAACTGATGGTCCCATGAATAGGTCTGCTACCAGCTCAGGCCACTGGGGTAATGAGTCAGGCCATCCACCACTTCCAATCTGTATTATGAGTTCAGCGGTCATGTAGGTCATGCTTTGAGCCTCCAGTAACAGTAACTGCCAGTATCATAAACTAAAGGGGAAAGGGAGTGAGACTACCCTGTCAGTCTACAGAGGGCAAACTGACAAAAGCAGTTTGTATTTCTATCACTTCTGCTGAAGGCGTTGTGCTGGATTAGCCAAATAACAAAATATTGAGGTTTAGTTAACGATGAATCGATCACATTTTACTCAACAAGACTCACTCCCCCTACCCCCATCCAAAAAAAAACTAAAAAAAAACTAAATGAAACACTGTCTTGTCTGGTATAAAAAGGGTCTTTTGTGCGATAAAAGCAAGGCAGGTTTCCAAAAGACAGAACTGGGAAAGCAGTGTCAATTATCAGTTACCCTTTTACTAAAATAGCTTGGCTTTGTCTAATACCAATTTCATGCTGGGAGTTTCGATAGTTCTTTTCTTGTACAATTTTTCTTTTTCTGTATTTTTTGGGGAAATGAAATATAAAGCCCTATACATATTTAATATTTTTAAATAATTGACATGGCTTGTCATGTATGCAGGAAATACTGGAGTGGCGCCATTGGGCGTAGTCTTTCCCCCGAACACTGACTCTGTCTGCTGGTACACAGCCTTTGTGCTGCTTCAGTTGTCCAGCATAATGTTAAGTAATTACAATTCTAATGTTATTATGGGAGTATTTTAAAAGTACCTGGTGTTTGGCAATACAATCTGGTAATCATACACACCAATCTAGTGCAAAATGTAACAAGAATTTCTAGAGCATGGGGGAGCATGAAAACAGCTAAAACTACTCCCTTACCCTTTTTCAGATTAGCAGGACAAAGGTGGCACAGAAGGGTCTGCAGCACCCAATTCCCTTTTTTTTTGAGGACACAAAATAACAAATGGTCCTTATCGATCATAATAAGAAGCCGAGCAATTTGGGTAACTAATAATAATAGCAGTAGTATTTGTTGTAGTGCTATATCTGTACATCCATAGATCGGGCGACTAGCCTGTTCCCTGATGCCAAAACGGTCATTGCTGGTGGATTCAGGCTATCTTTTTGGGGTCGTCTTCGTCCTGGCGCTCCACGGCGGACAGGGCAATGAGCATCTGCGCTGCGTAGTAAGTGGCCATGATGATGGCCCGGGAATGTGGCACAGGGAAGCAGAACTTGTTGACGGCAATGGTGAGGTCAGATACCATGAACAGCATGGCCCCCAGGCAGGCTGACAGTTTGGTCCAGGTCCACAGGTCATCGTAGAGCTGCACACCGGCCAGGGCCCGCCAGCCCATGAAGCCAATCAGCGCGATGTAGACCGCCACCAGGTAGGTGAAGGGCCCTGACAAATAGGAGTAGAGAAGCGCATAGCTCAGCCCCGACACCACTCCGATAGACAGGCCCGCGCGGAGGTCCAGAGGCTTCATCCCGAAGGCAGAGGAGTACAGGACGTGGCTGATAGCGAACATTAACAGGCCTGTAAGAGAGAAACAAGCATGTGAGTAACACATGTCCCTCACCAAGGCTCCAAATCCAAAATCAGCTATCAGATAACGAAAAAACATTATGTTTATCAACAGTATGTATAGTACAGAAGAGTATACATTAAGAAATAGCAATGAATAGTTAATGAAAGTGGAAAAAGTAGTATTTAAGACCTAGATGTCAGCAGCAAATGAGGTGTTAGTATCACGGTAAAGTATATTTAAATGACTGCCTTACAGTATGTGGAATACGTTCTCAAGATACACGTGAAGAAGGTGTCATACAGACAGAAGGATGTATAAATACAGCGATACACCTCCATATGATCATCTATGCCCACAATCTACTCCCAAATAATACCAAGTTTCATCAAAATTTAATAAGTGGTTTTCCAGGTATAGTAAATAATATAGTGTGACATACATAAGTACGTGTGTACGTATGTACACATGACTGCCTCACTATATACCCGTTGGCAGGTATTTCATTTCCTGCGGGGGACAGTAAGGGTCCCTGTGATTACTTTAACACACGGATGTCCAACGCAAGTCCCATAGGCTAATTCAGACAGCCAGGGCAGTTTTATCCCCATATCTTCTGGCTCTCACAATAATGCAGCTACTACCTTGGATCCAGGCCCTCAACAAGGGCTAATGGTATTTGAGAATATAAAGCTTAGTTTTGCTTTTAACATTGGCTCCTGTTAATTTGAGTTTGACACCCCTGCTTGTCACAGGAATTCCAATATGAAAATTAATCAGAATATGGTTGCCATGCCATCAAAAAACTTACAAAGACCCCCACTGTTTCCGAAACCCTCCCCTGAGAAAGGTATGTGAACCATAACAAAACACTGGGCAGCTGACTATTCTGAGTGAATTATGCAACATATTTGAATAGTTTTGAACTATGTTCAGGAACAGTAGGTATTTCAGAACATACTTTAGAATATATCCCCTTGTGAAAGTTTACTATGGTATGCCATGTTAAAAGCCTAGCAAAGAGAGGGCTCCCGAGTGGCGCATCCAGTAAAGGCACTCCGTGTGGAGTGCAGGATGCGCCCTATAGTCTGGACGTCGCCGGTTCGAGTCCAGGCTATTCCATTGCCGACCGAGGACAGGAGTTCCCAGGGGGCGGCGCACAATTGGCCAAGCGCAGCCCGGGAGGGAGGGCCATTACAAAGAGTAGTACAGGAATTGTAAAGTACAGGCAACAATGGTACAGCAAATCACAGATAAATGTATATTGTACCAAGTGATTAAATGCATAGTATATGTACTGTATGAGAACAGCACGGTACACTACACATTTACCATGCTAAACCTAGTTAAGGTTTTCAGTTTTGAATACTGCAACATATTTTGAAATATATTCTTAAGTGTAAACGTGGTCCACTTGATTAAAGCTGCCACACAATAGTGTTACATTTTCCACTAAAATATGACTTCTTGGAAGCATACAAAAAATATATCTACAATCAATATATCTCCGAAAAGATGGAGCACTTCAGCACATATTTAAAAACATTTTGCAATATACAAAATGTGCATCTTTCGGAATCACGTGAATCCCTACTGACCATGGACGAAGTAGCCTTGCTCCTGCCAGATCAGGAAGGCGTCTCCCAGCGAAGAGAAGATGAGTCCGGCCAGGATCTTGCGGGCACTGGAGTGGGCACCCAGGAAGCTGAACCCGTGGGCCAGGAGAAAGACCCACAGGCAGAAGATGGGCAGACACTTGATGAGGGCGCTGAACCACGAGGGGCTGGAGGTGGGAAGCCAGAGGACGAAATAGACACATGTGGCCTTGAAGAAAGGTACCAACTTGGGGCCTTCGCACTTCACCTGAAACAAAGCATCATGGGACTCTTTTAATCTTAATGTATTTAGGATTGATGATAAAGAGGAAGAGGGCTGTAAATGTCGTATACACGTCAGAGAATTATGATGTTTGGTTTCTATTTCATTTAAAGCTTCGGATTATAGGTCAATTCAGATTACCTGGGTTCAGATTAGTGAGAGTCTACTGTACACCCATTTCATTTATAGTGCATTTGGACCCATTTATTTGAGAGCTATTAACTTGAATTAATTTGTAATTCTTAATGCTGTATAATAACAGGGCTTGAAATTAACAAAATGTATCTGTGGGAAAAAAAACAACAAACATACAACAAACATGACACTTTCAAGCACATGGATTTCTACCACTGGTAATAATGCCATCTCAGAGAAGAGTCCTGAAAAGTATAAGGCCTTGCACAATCTGCAAAAAACATATATATATATATTTTTTAATATAACTAACTTGAATATGGTTATCCCCTTAATTTTAATTTCCTTATTTTTACCACAATGAAGCCAAAACAGTAGGGAATACATGCCTACATTTTATTACAGTGTTTATTATCATTATTTGTACATCTTATGATAAAAGGTCAGTGAAGCTGTCATTGTGAGGAGGCGCTCAGTGTAAAAAGAGCAGCTGCTGCGGGGGAGTCGGGTGAAGAAACTGGTTCTTACAATACAATTATCAAATAGGCCCAGTATCTTTCAGCACTTACCAGGATGGGAACAAGTACAAAACATGTTTATTATGCTACGGTATCTTGCACTTTGTGAATCTGACTTTAGAGTTCCTGCTGTTAGAATTAATTTAAATGATCTTTTAATTGAAACGGAATTGGCACAGAAGCTATATAATTGGCCTTGGGCCAGTAGCCACACAGAACAGTTGATACAATTCGAATTGTAGAGGCAATTATTTCAGGGTTTGGATGGTGGTTTAATTGGTTCAACTGAACAATTTAGAACAGGGTTGGAAGAAAGACCAGGAGTGGAAGGACCAGCTTTTGACACCCCTGCCCTACAGCGTTGTTCTTAGTGGCATATTTATCTGCTCTCAAAACAGGCACTGTTATTTCCAAAATGTAGGTAGTGAAAGTTGGTGAAAAGTCACAGCAATAGAAGTCCCTGATGCAGTCTGGTTTACCACACAAATATGATTGCCTGGGACTTGATGATCCAGCAGATAGTATTGCACAACATCTCAGGGAGGAAGACTGCAGCTCAGCTGTTATCTGTGTGAATGACAGACAGGTCAGGGCTAGGGGACTGTGGTGCGCTGCAGCAGATTGTGCAACCTCTCTGAAAAACAGCCCTTCAACGCTTAGCAAAGACAAACACCAGACGAGACCAACAACTCCCATGTAAGTCAGGCGCCCCCCTAACAGTGAAAACTGCTTAACAGAATCACTGGTTAAGAATGAACTGCATATTGTAATCAAAACTCAGCATTACCACTTTTTGTTCAATCAATACAAAATCAAGAATAAAATAAGTAGAAACCCTGTTTGTTTTTTTGGCTAATTCCAAAAAAAAAAGCTTTCAGCTCCACTCATCACTGCCTACTGTCTTTAATGTCCTCAATTCCACAAAGCTTTGACAGGCTGTGACACTACAACTCCTATGCCTGTGGGTGTTTGTAAAAGGGTGATGTTACATATGTGGGTTGTCACTGAATAATACTGAGGCAGACAGAGCATTGAGTGTTGACACGCCTCGCAGGCATGCAGATTTAAATAACAACACAGGTGCTGCCACTAGGGTACCAGCAATGGTAGCCCTAGTGTCAGATTTAATAAAGAAAACAAAACAAAGCTAAAAAATAAAAAAAAAGTTTGCCACACAAGGCAAGCACTAGTCCCACTAAAAGGAACGTCCCACTCCAGGAACCTACTCCACACATATACTGACTGGGATCAACATCTCCTAAACTGACCTACTTCTGGGCTCTGGGAGTCCCAGCACCCTCACGGTGACTCCGGCCTCTTCAAACGGCCTTTTCAAGCGGCCTCGGCTGGACAATGCCTCGAGCTGTGGCGCAGACGCCTTTTGAGTTCCGCACAGCCTCCTCGGACACGCCCCCAGCCAATCAGAACCTCCCGATCAGCTCAGCGTCGGGCGAGCCTACCTGCTCAATTAGTTGCTTAGCAACGAGTCTCCTATTGGTCGTCCCTAAAGGCACACATGCACTCAAGAACCAGCGACAGGGTACTCCCTGTCACAGTGTTCCAAAGCACCATCTTCTTCCATAAATCAATAACCAGCTCCCGTGAAGAACAAGCGTCACAAACACTAGCCAAGCGGAACGTCACCTGTTTCAACAGGCCAATCGATTGAAATCATTAGTGTGTCAGGTAGCACCTTTGGTGTGACCGTTTCATTAAAGAAACTCTTGTTTTTTTATTGATTGATGTTCAGGTAAGATAAACACAAAACAAAAGGAGCCAGATTCACAAAGCCCCCCCAAGGGAAAACATCTGTTAATGTTAAAAACAGAAAAACAACAACACTGCACGGGCCCTTGAATTGACACTGAATTATTTATTTGAGTTCTGTTTTTCCAAACCCTAAATGCTAATTGAATTTGACCCGATGGCTATGCGTGATTACTATACTCATTAAGCTGAAACTACTAGTGCTGGCTGATCCATCCGTAGTTAGTAGTGTCGCCAAATAAATAAATTAATTAATAAACAAAAAAGTATAATACGGTCAAGGCCTCTTAAAGAGGTAATTTGCCACGATAAAACTTGATCTCTGGATTCCATCCGTAATGGCATTGATTTTAAGAGAACCAGGACACCTTAGTTAGTTCTTAATCAAGATATTTGCTACACTAAGTTGCATTGTGTTACTGCATGATGGAATAATGTGTTCGGCAAGTCTATGAAATACTGTACATTCTTTGGCGATTCAAAGTGAAATAAACTAATTTTAAAAAGTCTTGTTTATAAGTGTAACAAAGCATAGTGAAGCATAGGTAAGCATTGTAAAGAATAGCGAGGTATGGTAAAGCAAATTAATACACATGGCAAACCAGGGTAAATATGGTAAATGATAGTACAGGAAAGCATGGCAAAACTACAAAAATACCATGCAAAAATACCATGTAAGTGTGATACCAGTGTAGTATAACTCTGAATGTGTTTTTTTTTTAATATTATAAATAATCAAAAGAAAAAGAAACACGATAATAACTATATCTCTGCACTCAGCTACCTGCGCCCTTCTTAAAGAGTGTCAAGTGCAGCTGGACTTGGTCAATGAGCAAGCCTTACCCCCAATCAGTGTGTTCCTTTTGGTTTCACACTGCAACTCTCACCTTCTGTGACTTTTATTTTGAACCACTTTTTAGTTTTAGTTCTGTAAGTGAATGATAAAAATATCTGATATTTTACACACAAGCTGTGTTACTGCTCAAGAAACAGATACTAAAACCAGTGCATGCACATACAGAGGGCCCTCAGATGTGTGCAGTTATAGTAATGCACAGTAGCTGAAAGTGTAACATTAAAAAATAAAAAAGGGGGGGGGGGGGGGGTATCAGATTGCAGACAAAGGCAGAACCAAGGCAGTTTTCATAGTCACCATGTAGAGACAGACAGACATGATCAGCCTCTAATGGTTCCACTATTTTGAATGAAATTCCTAAAAAAAAAATGTCTTTCTTTCCCAAACAACGTTTTTGTTTTACTGATAACATTCTACAAGAAACTTCTATATTGCTGGTGTTTTCAACATGAGCTTTTAAGGCAACAACATTCGGAAATATATATTATATAATATACGGGCACTAGCACTACACCTTACAAAAAAATCAAACTTGATTCCCAATCAGTCAAGCTTAACAAAAACAAACTCCCACGAACAGCTGGTTAAATAACATTGCAAGATCGCATTGTGATAAATACTGTCCTTGCTTTGCCATCTGTACCAATTCTGTCAGCATCGGGTCTTTGGCTTTGGGACCCAGTAAATTCATCTGGTCAACCTGATGGCAGCTTTTTGTTAGTATGTCTCAGTGTACTTGCTGTGCTCCCCATGCTGCCTAGTCAAGAGTGTCCAGGCTGAATCTGTTGACTGGACATTGAACCAACCAAACGAAAAGCTCTACACTAATGACCAGGCCATCTGGAGTGGGCTTATCAAGAATCCAGATCACAAACTCATTATTTGCTTTTAGTTTTCAACCATCGCTTCATGTCTTATGGAAAACAAAAGCAATTACAATGCAGTAAAAGTGAAGTCAATTCTTAAAAACAGACTAGAGTTTATTCATCTAAAATATATCTGGCATTGAAGTGCAGCTAAACTTACAAGTTACAATGCAGAACACACCTGGCCTTGTATACCATTCTCATTACTAACTGTCGCTGCTTATATACACTCACTGGTCATTTTATTAGGCACCCCCTTATCCACTGTTATTGTCTGTGATTGACTTTTGCCACACATTCTCTGGATCTCAACCCAATTCAGTATCTGTGGAATGAACTTGCAGCATTTGTGTCCGTAATCTTCTGATCCTCTGCCTAACTGAAGTAGTTATGGGCAGTACTTCTGATTAATATATCTAATAAAGTGGCAGTGAGTGGATGTTTCAAATTTTTAAGATACTGGGGAGCTCACATGACTTGATACAAATGCACGAAGGGAAAAGTATTAGCTATATATGTAAATTGCAAGAAGCAACTGTAGGCCAGTAGAAATGGTATGGTACCATGCTGTGATGGCACATCTGCATGCTGGTTATTTGACTTTTGAATCACCCACTATATTACAGAATATAGGTCAGGAATGCCACATTCATTAGCAGTGTGAAGGACAAAGTATGTGCTACATATTGAAGGTGTTTTTCTTTTGTTTTTTTGGAAAACCTACCTCTGTGCTGTTTACCAGTTTGCTGTTCTATTAGTTGAAAATTAAGACAGTAAAGACTGCTGTGATAATGCATTACTTTATTATTTTAACTGATACCAATAAATAGGGAGCCTATTCTTTAACTTTAATTTACTGAAAAGCTGTATTAATTTCCCTAGCTAGTGACCTTGCGCTGCAGCAAATGCAAGAACCTGGTACATGACGGTCTCTTTCTGCAGGTCAGCGAGCGGGCGCATGCGTCTCAAAAAAAAATAAACTGTCACATGTTACGTTTCTCTTTTGTTTAAAAACTGATTCGGTTTCTAGAAATAAACGGAGACAAAGGCGTACTTTAACTAAAATGTAAAAAACCCAAATGCCATTTTGCACAGCAGAATCGACCCCATTTTCATCCTATTTCGATAACAAAATAAAAATAATCGCGGATAGTAACGTACGAAACAAATAAATTGATTAACTACTGGTAGTTTGACAGTATCTTGTGTAACAGTTCCTTATTTTAGTTGCCGAAGTAAAACAAAACAAAATACATAACGAAGTTGGCATCTACTGTAATTAATAAATGGCGTGGATTTTGAAACGGACAAAGGCAATTCTGTTTGTTTATACAGACGTGATACTCTTTGCTAAGGATTCATCACAACGTAATCAATACATAAATACATTCATTGTAAAAAGATGATTGCACATGAGAATAATAATAACTCCCAAACACTTCCTTAATGTGTTGTATTTGTTTAGAAATATGCACATTAAATCGGATTATTAGTGAATCAGAAACGTGACATTAACAGGCTTCCTGCAAAACTGGAAATAAACACTGACATGCTTTTTTAAGGATCACGTGTCCGGTGCTTCACTTCATATACAGAATAAATCAGCATCACTGCCCTTGACTCTTGAGGCTTGAAAGATAATATCGCACGTACAATATCATAATGATCAATAAGGGAAAAATAAGAATACTGACAGAATATTATTACAGCAGGAATGTACAGCCCCCAGACATATAACAAACCACATCCTGTATAAAGCTGACACTTAGCAACAACATTAATTTATTCTTACTAAGATTTCATTTTTGAAAGCCGTTAGATTATATATATATATATATATATATATATATATATATATATGACCGCGGTGAAGTTTTTAGAATAAATGATACAGCTGTTGCTATATATATTTGCCAAGCACTGCTTTGTTACTTAAATGTGAAGTATACAGTGAATTAGAAAAACGAACAATACAAACAGCGGAAGCATCGTTAGGACTTACCACGGTGACTGGGGAAACCATTTCTGTTTAGATCTTTGTTTACTCGATCTAAAGGTTTCTTTTAAAAAAAGAGCGAGAGCCCCGTCTACAGCTTTGTTACAAATAAAATAGCAGATTTTTTTTGCAATGCGGATTGTTTTTGTCTCTTTTTAAGAACACGGTGACATCAAAGTGGGCGGCTACACGAGTGACACAATCGTGGGCGGAGATTGAGCGTCCTAGACACTTTTCGGGGCGTGGTTTGGGAATTGGGGAAGGTATTTAGAGGTGTTGACGCCTATTTTGTGGGCGTGGATATAAGACCGCAAGCTATAAATTTGGATAGCTGTCCACGTGAGTTTTGTTTTGAAACGTGTTGGCGCTGTACATTGTTTGTCAGTAGATGGCTCTGTGGTCCTGCATACAAACTGACAATGGTGTCCTTAAATAGTGACACCCTGTGGTTTAAGACAATCAACCTTCAAACGTCTGAATGCACTTATTGGTACCTTGAACTAATTTCCAATGACGTGCATTTCAATGTTTTTTTTGTTTTATTTTGTAATCGCTAATTATTTTATTATTTTCTCCCAACTTGGCATATTCAATTATTAGTCTCATCTCACCAATACCACCCCTGCGCTGACTCGGGAGGGCAAAGACCAACACACGCTGTCTTCCGAAGCGTGTGCCGTCAGATGACCGCTTTTTTTCACACTGCAGACTCACCGTGCCACCTGAGAGCTACAGCGTCGGAGGACAACGCAGCTCTGTGCAGCTTGCAGGCAGGCCCGCAGGCACCCGGCCAGACTACAGGGGTCGCTGGACACCCTGGCCGACCTAAGCTTTACCCCGCCGTCCCCCCTCCCAAAAGTTTTGCCTCCTTTGGATTTATCACAGCTCCTCATAACATGTCCATACATGCATTGGCTTTTTGCGTGATCTTTTGACACTCAAAACTACTCAATACCTGAAGACTGTCTTCCTTACAGTTATGGATGTCTATTTTCTTACAAAAGACCATCAAAATGCTTAAAGTGGGGAAAAAAAATGACTGGCAGTGGAAAGGTTCCAATTGTACTGTACAGGATATTCAAATATGGAGCCATACAATGTAACACATGTACTATAGACATGTTCCTGTAATGATACTTCAGTAAATTGTTTTTCATCTGCACACATTGTGTTGTAAAATATTCCGTCTGATTTTCATTTTCAGAATTAGCAGCGATGGGCCATTCAAGAACAGTGCCGGTGAGATTTTACATTTTATAAAGCAACACTTGAGTGCCACTTAGACCAGCTATAAGCTAGGTATCCATTCCTTCAGAAGTTCCCATCCTTACCATAGACATCTGATATTTATTAGATATCTTTGGTCTAAATTTAGAACTTCCGCAAGCTCGTGAGTCCACATTAAACTGGCTGCAAGTAAGTTGACCTCCTGTTAATATGTCCACTTACCAATGCATGACCTCGTTTCTATACAGTTACAGTGCTACTCCTTACTGTGTAAAAAGAACTGCTGTGGATGGCATACAAGCAAGAAGGCAGGCGGTTGTACTGAAAAACACTCCTCAGGCGCCGCTGATGTTTTGTTTATTGCTTCATGCTTTGTAAAACAAACATGTTTTACACGTTAGGTTCCGTGTTGCTTGCATTATCTTAGTTTTGTTGAACCATTTTGGTTTATATATTAAACAGACTTGGAAAAATAGTATAGGCCAACTCCTTGTTCACTGGTGCCATCTGGTGGACGAATCATCTTACTACAAGTTCCTGAGATTAAAGTATGTATTATCTTCCTTTTTGACATACCATTACAATACTGTGTGTAGCCACTATGTTTCAGGCTTTTAAACTCCCATCCAAATGCATTCTGGCAAGTGTTGTCCTTTCATTGCAATAAAACTTTGATTTTCTTAATCATAAATTATTGAGAGTATCATAATCCGGGTATGTCAAACTGAGATATTAACATGTAAGGTACATAGGCCTACAGTGGATGTCGCTCGAATACTACCAGCTCTAATTTTGTTTTTAGCCTACAACAGTATGCTACTTACACATAAGATACTTGATATTGCTTTGTTGGAAAAGTTCATTCCAGCAGTGTGGAGTAGTGGTTAGGGCTCTGGACTCTTGACCAGAGGGTTTGGGTTCAATCCCAGGTGGGGGACATTGCTGCTGTACCCTTGAGCAAGGTATTTTACCTAGATTGCTTCAGTAAAAACCCAACTGTATAAATGGGTAATTGTATGTAAAAATAATGTGATATCTTGTAACAACTGT
Source organism: Acipenser ruthenus (assembly GCF_902713425.1). Taxonomy (NCBI): domain Eukaryota; kingdom Metazoa; phylum Chordata; class Actinopteri; order Acipenseriformes; family Acipenseridae; genus Acipenser; species Acipenser ruthenus. The sequence goes on from NC_081215.1 coordinate 18,548,232, forward strand.
AAATTGCCCTGGATAAGGGCGTCTGCTAAGAAATAAATAATAATAATTCCAATTTTTAATATTTAATAATACTAGTTAGCAACACCACAGATATCTAATTCCGGTTGAGGCTAGTTATTATTATTATTATTATTATTATTATTATTATTATTATTATTATTTATTTCTTAGCAGACGCCCTTATCCAGGGCGACTTACAATCGTAAGCAGATACATTTCAAGTGTTACAATACAAGTAATACAATAAGAGCAAGAAATACAATAACTTTTGTTCAAGCAAAGTACAAGTGTGACAAACCACAATTCAATAACACAGCAGATAACAGTGATAGTTACATCAGGATATGATTAAATAGTGATAGTTACATCAGGATGTGATTAAATACAAAGTACTACAGGTTAAACACTTGGCAGATTACAGTATTCTGAAGTACAGGATTAAATGCAGTAAAATAGGGGGCAGATAAGAGCAAAATAAAGCACATTTACATGAAGGGTGATAGTGTCCCAGGATACAAACAGAGGAGTTCTACAGGTGCTCTTTGAAGAGGTGAGTCTTGAGGAGGCGCCGGAATGTGGTCAGGGACTGGGCAGTCCTGATCCAATAAGAGTAAAGGATCTAGAGGAGGGACGAGGGTATGGTTTCAACTGAGGGTACATAAATCGCTGGCATCACAACAGTCCCTTTCTTAAGTCCTTTCTTCTATAAAAACTACACCAAACCACCTGCTACTGTACTACAGCAGCAAACACGTGTTATGTGACCTAGGGATGGCAGTGTCTTGTGCTCCAGTACGACTTCAGGAAGTTGACGTGTCTAAACTCGCTCCTCCTCCAGATTTTCAGGCAACAGTACGTGGAAAAGGATGTCTGAGAGAGCATCACAGAAAATATTCAGTGTATAACATTTATTTGAAAAAAAAAAAAGTTCCATACGTCAAACTTAAATAGAACAAATGAATGCATCAGGTTGCGTTATTTGGTAAATGTCCTTTGAAAAAAAGGCTTTTCCCCCCTCGACCAGGTGAATTAAAAAAAAAAAAAGGTATAGGTCTACTGTTTTATTTACAATTAGAAATGGCATACGATGAAGCAATATACAGAAAAAAAAATAGCTGGAAATAAATAACAATAAAATGTACCGTAATTTGTTCTCAAAAAGACTTGTTAACCCATTCACTAGCTAAATTAATAAAGACACAGACTGTAGGGTATCTTTTACATGGGCTTTTAAATAAAGTAATTGTTTTGGGAACAATTCTCAAGCACCTTTGTCTTTTAATGCAGCGAAACGCCTAGCAGGAGACGGAAATGACACACAAATCCGTTGACGTTCTAACCAGAGTGCGACGGGGATATCCCGGAGAGAGAACACATCGTTAGAGTCTCTAGTAATTTCTTTCAGTGTTGGGGAGCTTTTATTTTATTTTATTTAAACAGCACCGAAACCAGGGTTCTCTCTGCTTCGCTGAGTGCTTGCTGTTTGTTTCTGCTGTTGTTACTGTCATTTTCCCAGTTTTCTGGGGTTTTTTTGTGCGTGTTGGTGTGCCGGAGCGAGGTTGTGTTGCTCGGGGACTCGGTGGGGTTAGTTATTATTATTTTTTTGTTTTCTTCTCTCGCCGCTGTTGGACTTCACTGAGCAAGGAAAACTGACCATGGATTTCAACACTATCCTGTCCATGGCGTCTGAAAACCAGGGTCTGAGCAGCTTACCGGTAAGAAAAAAACTTCCATTAAACGTTTGACACGAATATACTGTTACTTAGGTTTCATGGTAAGTTACTTGTTATACTAATTAATTGTTGCAAAAAAAAGTACTTAAAAAAATTGACACATTTACGTTAATTTTGCCATGTTAACATTATTCACTTAGTACGAGACTTCAGCAGGAGCACATTTTAAAGTGTTACAACTACCGTTTACACAAATGGCAGTATGTTACGCTTGGAAAGCCATGTAAGCATTGTGAATAAAACACCATTATAATGAACTGTTCCTTGGTAGAAGAAGATGCCTCATCATTTATGCAGTGTATTATGCCCCTGTCCTGTAATATTATTTGTATTGGGCAAGGTAATATTATTTATATTGAGCAAGGTACTTTACCTAGATTGCTCCAGTAAAAACCCAAATGTACAGATGGGTAATTGTATGTAAAAATAATGTGTAAAAAATGTAATTATATGTAAAAAATAATGTGATGTCTTGTAACAATTGTAAGTCGCCCTGGATAAGGGCGTCTGCTAATAAATAAATAATAGTAATGCCCCTGTCCTGCTCTTTGAACCTATCCCCAAGGGTGCAGGATAAGTAAGTAACACTTCAACTGAGAATCATGATAGCGCTTATTGCAGGAAGTAAATGCTTGTGCAACGAGCCTCCTCTGATGTCTAATGTTTGACTAACAGGCTTTGTTTTTAGTCAAAAGATTCTACAACTTAAAAGGGAGATACTTTTTAGTATGCTTTCCTAAATCGTATGCGGAGCATGGGTGGCCTAACTGGATTCGTTGTACAGATTTGTTTTGGCGAGATTAGAAAAATCACTTCTTTTTAAAGATTTTCATTGTACTTTTTATGTTTTCTATTTTAGCCCTGTAAGTGCGTGTTTTTGTTATAAGCATTGATAATTCTTATTCTAACCATTTTTTTAACAGATTACTTCCTCTACTTTACCACAGAATGTTGCTAACCAGTGGTGATGAAGAGTCTTTCACTACCTGCCTGCCTATGGGTGTTTTAAAGGCTCTTAAGTTCAGTGTTAATTGGCTTAACTTTATGGCCCCTACAGTACAGTAGAGTGCTGCCATTCAAACAGCCTGAAACATAAACAAAACCTGGCATTACAGCTGTTTGTTTTAGGACTGCTGACTGATTCAACAAGGAATCAAAACTGCAAACCAAGCTCATTTTCTGTGCTGCTATCACTTGGTTCTATACAGCTGCACATAACTGTCTTATCTGTCCTAAGCCAAGGATAGGCTATCACCTGTTGTGCTTAAAGTCTCTGCACTTCAATACAGTATAGTGCTACAGTGAAGTAATTTTGGGAGTGCAAGAACATACAGACACACAAACACAGAGTAGAACCTCATTCATCCGAGACTTAAGTTATCTCTGGCTCCCTGATGAGTTTTATCTCTGAAATGCAGTATGTTATTGGCAATGTATAATGCCTGCGTTGCGCGCACACACACACACATTTACCGCCAAATTGGACAACAGTAACCATGTGATATTTCTAGCTGCTAGACACACGACTTAGTTAATAGGAAAATTGTGAGCTTTGATAGGCTGAATAGCTTATTCCCATGATAAAATGTAGCTTTGTAGTATTTTTTATTTGTGTTTATTATTTTTGGTAACAGGGTTGGCAGTGTATCGCATTTTGAAAAGATGTTGCTAGGAGTAACACTGTCAATGTAAACTAATTATAACATCTTCAGGAAACACTAATTTTGGTTTACAGAACTAGTTTTTGTATTTTGTTCATGATTTCTAGTCACACGCAATGACACCTAATTTATCCACGGATTTCACACATCAGTGGACCTATGTCCACCAGGCACGCAGATAAACACTATGTGTGTGTGTGTGTGTGTGTGTGTGTGTAATATATATATATATATATATATATATATATATATATATATATATATATATATATATATATATATATATATATATATATATATATATATTAATGTGTGTGTGTGTTTTTAATTTGGTCACACAGCACTTTCGGGTGTGCTACAATCTATACCAAATTCTGCAACCGTGTGCGTGTGCATTTTCAAATGATTCTTTTATTTTTGCAGGCAAAGCGATACAGCCTGTCGGTGGGACCCCCAAAAAAGGACCCGAAAGTCAAAGGTGTGCATTCTGCAGCAGTGCAAGCCTTCCTGAAGAAGCAGCAGAATGAGAACAAAAAAAAAGGTACAGCACCTTGCGAACAGAGCAGATAGGCTCCTATAGTTTCTTATTTTAGCCGGTTCCAAGAAGTTTGTTTTAGGGATGTGCATTTTGGTAAATTTTTATGAACGTTTAAATGCTGTGCAGTGTCGGCATTTAAACCATATCTACATACACACAACACACACACTCTTTTTATATTACATTCAGATGTATGCCGACAGCCTGGTTAATATTTTCTAAGCAAAGAAACCCTAAATAAGCAAATAACATTTTAACATCGCAAAGCCTTAACTACAAAGTAATGTCCTCTTCAATCAATCAAACAATGGTTGTAATTAAAGTTGTCAGTGGAGATAGGACTATATACATATTCATTTCATTTTTTTTTTTTTTTAATCTAGATGAAGAGTGATATTTTGAGATTATATAATATTGAGAAATTAATATTACGATTTAATATGACAGGTTTCATTGTCTCTTGCGATATTTCTCTAATTTCACTAATTCTCTGCCATCCATTCAAACTTGCTGAACAGGGTTGTGCCCCAACTGTGCCAAATGCAATCTCTGATCACCTTTTCATTTGTTTCTCGACAGTGATAGAAAGCAAGCGAAAGAAGGAGGAGCTGCTTGCCAAGCGAGTGGAGATGAAGTCTGACCGGAAAGCACGCGCCATGGCGTCTCGGACCAAGGACAATTTCAGAGGCTACGACGGTGTCCCCATTGTGGAGCCAACTAAGAAGAGGCGTTCGAAGCAGGAGATGGCAGAGGAAAGACAGCGAAATGCAGAAGGGTGTGAGCGCAACGGGACAGGTGATGAGGAGGATTATTGTGAATACTCACAAACTGAGTCAGAGTACGAGGATGATGAGGAAGAGACGGACAGAATGACAGCAAGAATGCCTGACAGAACGGCAGCGCGAGAGCCTGAAAAAGCCTCCAAGAAGCCTAATGCAGCCAAGCCTGCACCTCCCCCCATGAACTTTGCAGAACTCCTGAAGCTGGCGCAAAAGAAGCAGTTTGAACCAGTGGAGCTGAAATCCACAAAGAAGACTGAAGAAAAGCTAAGGACTGCAGAGGAACTGAAGGAGATGGAGTTCCTGGAGCGAAAGAATAAGAAATACATCCGGGAGACGGGAAGGGAAGGGAAGCCTGAGAGAGACAGCAGGTCCCAGGTTGTCTCCAGCTCTTCAAAGAAGAGTTTGCCAGACAAGGATGTAAGAAGCAGAAAGTTGCTGTCGTCTAAAAGTTATGCTGAGAAGCTCCCTCCCAACGACATGGTGAGCAAGAAACCAAAGCCGCCTTCATCCAGTGAAAGACCTCACAGTTCTTCTACTGCCAAGCAATCTCAGGGTGATAGACACAGACCTGGACTGGTTGGGTCCAGCAAAAGCTCCTCAGGTGCCAGTATTGTCAAAAACTCTTTAAAACAGAGCTCCAGCTCTCATTCCTCTGCCAAAGCTTCCTCCCCCAGGCCTTCCTCAAGTGGGGGTCAGAGGTCCTCTACCAGCAGTGACCTTAACCAGAAGAAAGGAAACTTTCCACCTTCTGGAAAGATGGGTGGTGCTCATGTGCGACCTGGGATCAGTTCCAGCTCTGCCTCAGTGCGACCAGGAAGCTCAGGTCAGGGCCGACCAGCAAGTGCTGGTCAGGTCAGACCCACAAGCGCAAATGGTCCTACAAAATCAGGAAGCTCAGGGCCTCCGCGACCTGGAAGTGGTGCACAAGCACGACCAGGAAGTAGTGGTCCTGGCCATCCTGGAAATGGTATGCGGGACCGACCTCGGAATGGTGAGCCAGGGAAACCTGGAAAAAATCCTCAAGCCCGACCTGGAAGTAGTGGACCAGGGCGACCTGACGGTAATCCGCAAGGCAGACCTGGAGTTAGTGGCCAAGTGCGACCTGGAAGTTATCCAAAGGCCCGACCAGGAAGTAGTGGTTCTGGCCAACCTGGAAATGGTATGCAGGACCGACCTCGGAATGGTGAGCCAGGGAGACCTGGAAACAATCCTCAAGCCCGACCTGGAAGTAGTGGACCAGGCCGACCTGACGGTAATCCGCAAGGCAGACCTGGAGTTAGTGGCCAAGTGCGACCTGGAAGTTATCCACAGGCCCGACCAGGAAATAGTGGTCCTGGCCAACCTGGAAATGGTATGCGGGACCGACCTCGGAATGGTGAGCCAGGGAGACCTGGAAACAATCCTCAAGCGCGATCTGGAAGTAGTGGACAAATGAGACCTGGAGGCGTGGCACCTGGCCGACCTGGAGGCGTGGCACCTGCTCGACCTGGAAGCACTATGGGCTCTGGCCCAGGGAGGCCCCAATGCACTGTGGTGTCAGAAACCATTTCAACCAAGGACTTTGTACCCACCAATGGGGTTAGGCCACCTAGACCCCATCCAGGTCACAGGCCCATGATGAGGCCTCCAGGTATCTATTTTATTTCTATTTTATTTATTTATTTTTAGATTGTGTCGTTGTTTTGACACCTGCATCTCACGATGGTGCCAATTTGCAGTACAGTATTCCCAAAGTCCCTTCTGGTAGAAAAAAATAATAATTCTAAAAATGATGCACCATTCTGTTTCACTATTTTGTATTCAGTGTTGGTGAATTTCAGCAGATCACCCATTGATGGAAGAGGGCTGCAAGTTAGAAATGGGAAATAATTATTGCTAGTGATATCACCAGCAGTGGAGATTGCAGAGAAGCCTGTACAGTACTTGCGTATCATACTGTGGGTGTGGGTCATGTTGATGGCTCTTAGTCGGAGTATGAAAAAGTTTAAGCTTTATGTATTTGATTAAATTTATTGATGAGCTCTAAAGTACAGGATTAAATGCAGTAAAATAGGGAGCAGATAAGAACAAGTAAAGTGCATTTAAGGAAGAGTGATAAGTGTCCAGAGGGAAAAGTAGTTCTACAGTTGCTGTCTGAAGAGGTGAGTCTTGAGGAGATGCCGGAAGGTGGTCAGGGACTGAGCAGTCCTGACATCCGTAGGAAGGTCATTCCACCACTGCGGGGCGAAGGTGGAGAAGGAGCGGGCTCTGGAGGAAGGGGAGCGTAGAGGAGGTACAGCCAGTCTTCTAGTGCAGGCGGAGCGGAGAGGTCGAGTGGGGGTGTAGGGAGAGATGAGGGTCTGGAGGTAGCTGGGTGCAGTCTGTTCAAAGGCATCTGTAGATAAGTAATTAACTAGACTGTCACTGCTGAAATGCAGTGCTTGTGCTGGTGTGGGGTATCAACAGAGAGTACATGGCGTTTCATTTGTTGCATTGCTAAATTGGCTGGAATAGTTGCCTATTGTGATTTTTCTTTGTACCTATGGCACAGAGACCGTGACCTGGCTTGTATAACGTTAAACTCTATGAAATATGTGCTTTATCTGTAGTGTCTCATTTGATGTATTGGCGTTTCCTGTGAAATTTTATCTGATTTTAATAATCAGTAGTGCATGTAATATAAACCAACATGAACATTTATTGTAAAATTTGAAAGTCATTGTAAAACCTTTAAAAAGTGTTAACTTTTAATAGGCGTTTAAATTGAGTCTCGAGAGTTCTGCTACTTAAATGATGTTTGCCTTTGCCAGGTCCCCCACTGCCCCCCATCACCTCCAGCTACAAACGGAAATTTGACGATGATGATGAGGACGAGTATGATTCTGAAATGGAGGACTTTATCGATGACGAGGGGGGAGATCAAGATGAAATCTCAAAACATATCCGGGAAATCTTTGGATACGACCGATCGAAGTAAGAAAAATAGTGAAATGGTAGAGGTACATTATTGTATGCAATTAAAGGATCCCAATGGTTTCAAAAATTGCTCGATGTTCAATTTAGGTTCCCTTTGAGATGATTTGGATGTTGGAAATTCAGGTTTTCTTGTGAAATACCAGCACCAGAAGAACTCCATTCATGAATCCTCCCACAGCTTTCATTTTGTACCTTCTATCAGTCTTCTATTAACCCTGTCTGGACCAAGCATTTTTCAGTTGGATGGTCCCCCAGGACCAGGTGCTTTTTGGCTGTTGTTGACTGTTCCTATAAAAATTCACTAAAAATCATTTTTTTACAGTAGCATCTTGCAAATGGTGTCCTTTTTTTCAGAACACGCTGGGGAACATTATAAAGTACTTTATACAAACTTTTCCCTTTTTTTTTTTTCAACACTGTCTCGTTTTTTTTTTGTTTAAGTCATTTTTATGATGTATTCTGTTTAGAGATACATGTGTAAAAACACATTATTCTATGACCAGAGGGATCTTGCAATACTTCCTGAAAGTTTTGTTGAAAAACATTGATGTTTGGGCAGATTACAAGACATTTTCACCTGAGTGATTGCAATGACATAATACACGTTTATTCTCAGGGTCTTTTAATGGACAATACTCTCTTTATTTTCTTAAAATAAATATATAATATAAATAAAATAAGTTACTCACTTCATTATTATCAGTAATAAAGAAAAACATTATCAATAATAAAGAAAAAAAAATGTACCCATACATTTAGTTCATGAAATAGTATATGCTTATCCACCCGTTTCTAGATATGTATAAATGTTGTAAAAGCATATATATTAAAACACATGAGACAGAATAAATGTTCTAATATAATTATAACTCCAATACATCAGATTTACTGTGTTTCCCCTTTCTTTATTCGCTCTAAACAAGTTCCTGTGATGTTTTGTTTCTGCTTTTGTCTCTGCCTGGCTGCTATAAACTGTCTCCGCCCTTTAGACACTCAATGCCCCTCTCAGTGACTATCAGGAAGTGAACGTCAGTCCCTTCCCTATCCGTTGATGTGTGTTTCAAACCTGTACTGCAAAGTATGGTGGCCCTGTAAGTCATCAAAACGAAGTGCTTTTTTTCGTGTTTACACGATTGCTGTCCTAGAAGCCCACTTCAGTATGATCATGTTAACACGATTCTGGTCCTTAAAGGGTTAACCTGCCTATAAAATATCTTGATGTATTCCTCCCTTTTTTTCAGATATAAAGATGAAAGTGACTATGCCTTGCGTTACATGGAAAGTAGTTGGAAAGACCAGCAAAAGGAGGAGGCTCGGAGGTAAGTGTACTGTAGGGTTTAATAAAAACTTAGTTATTGCCTTTGTAAAGTTGTCCTTGCCCTTAGGCTAACATGTGGATGAGCAGCCAGAGATTCATATTGATAAGCCAAGTGCACACACAAGCACCCTTCCAGTAGTATGCCCTGCAGTTCATAAGGCTTTATTACTGCGCCCCACTTTGCCTTGAAATTTGTGTTCAAATCCAACCACATTGTTAATTTGCTTTCTTCGTGTTTTGATCTTCGACCGAGCTTAGTTAACATTGTTACCAATATGCATTGAAGAAGTTTTAGCAGTGAAACTACTGAACTGTATTCGTACTGAACAATTGAAAAGTTTGCCCTCCATTCTTCTTAAAGGGTCAAGCTGGTCAGTACTTGTAAAGTTGTAATTTTCAGTACTGAAGTATATTACCCTGGCATTAAACTTTACTTGATTTGAAGATGAATTAAATATTTCTCAGATAACTAAGTTAATGTTGGAAAAGATTGTATTAACCCCAGATGAATACAGTTGGATAATGTCTGTTTGTTGATAAAAAGTTGAATTTTATGCTTTGTTGATCTAAGACATCGAGGACCATAACAACACAGCAATGTGTTTCAGGCTGAATCAGCAATTTCTTTAGAGAAAGGACGTGCCGTGACATTGATTCATGCATCACCTGTGAAGTAAATTCTAACACAGATTTATGTTTTAAACAACTGCATGAATTCAACTGTAGATGGAGACAAGACAGTATTGACTGCAGATGTCTTTATTAATTAGTTTATTTATAGATTGTTATCCCCATCTAAGTTTATTAATTGGAACCACAAATTTATTCAAAATATTTAGTGAATGCATAATATAGAGCAACAGATTACAATCAAGTACAAAATCAATTAACACCTTAATTCAAATGTTTAAGTAACGTTTTAATATACATAAGTTTTTAGATACATTAGAGTTACATACATATTCACACCTTAGATGAAAATTTAGGGCCTATATGTGAAGACCTACTAGGGGTGTGGTGATACAACTTCACGTCCCAATGTAAAATGTTTATGGGCTATTAAATGGGTGTATTTTATTTAGGGTTTTATCCAGTATTGCCTTCTTTCTACCCTCAACGTGAATTTAAAGGGTATTTAATGTTAAAGGGAACAGAATTTCACCAATAAATACTGTCCCCTTTTTCTAAGTTTAGATTGAAAATTAAACAAAACCTTAAAATCTGGACCCCTAGTTAAGGTTGTTTCCACCACACCCTTGTATACATCCAATCCTGATTTTCACTACCATTTTTGGATAGTATAAGGGTTTGTTTAACAGCATTGGCACTAGCTTTAATTGCCTTGTTGTTTCCCTCCCCCTTTGGTAGCTTGAAACTAGCCGTACTTGAGGACCAGGAAGAGATGCGAAGAGAAGAGGAGGAACTAAAGAGAAAAGCCAAGAAACAAAAAACGAGATAACATCGTTTATTGGAACTGGGCTCCCCAACTCCCCAAGCACTTAGCCACTGATCACCTTAACAAGCCGTGTATTTTTTTCTTCTTCTACTTTTAGTTTGCGTTTGGGTATGAAGGAGGATGAGGAGGAGTTGCGATTGGAGGAGGAGATGAAAAAAAAGGCGGCGATGAAAGCAAAACGAAGGAAACTGTAAAAGGCAGTCAGAATCCACCCCCACTGACTGCCTGCTGTTACAATAACTTTTTATCTGTGGCTAATCTCTGAGAACTGAAATCCAAGACCTAATCAGATTTACACTAAGGGGCAGAGGATCACTTCTGCGCTGGTCAAAAGCAACAGAAAAATAGCCAGCTACAATCAGGGTTTTCTACAAGCGGCCTACTAGACGTGGCACTGCTTCATTTCTTAGCTGGATAGCGGCTGCATCGCAATTTCTTTTTGGTACAGAAGAAAAGCTGTAGTGTTCAGATCAGCAATCCTTTGTAGTGTTCTTTTTTTATTATTGAAATTCAAACTGAGAAGAATATATTACGATGCCATTTAAGAGGATTTTTTCTTTCCTGGTTTAAAAAAAAAAAAGTGTTGAGTATCACAGTGGTAAGTTTCAATTATTTAGTGAGTTTATTTTACTGTGTTTAATATTCTTGCAAATCCCCAAAGGCACTACCAGCCTACCATGCCTACCATATAGTAATATATATCCTCCATCTTTTCATAAAAGCGGTACAAAATCTTGCAGCGGGTGAGACTGATTGCAAAACCTTCTCTCATAATAAATTATTAACAAACCATGCTAAATAAAACATCCATCAAAGCAGCAGTGGATCATACAGTACATATCTTTTGACTGACTTCATCATGCGCTATAATCTGTTCAATGGCAGAAACCATCAGCCAACATGCAGGTGTTCAGTTCTCTCAGGTAAATGACTAAAGGCAATTTTTAGTTATTTGAAATGCTGTGCCTTATTCACAAAAGAATGTTATTTTAAGTCAAAGTTTATGGTCCTGCCATAGCTATACTTTATAACGACTATGGCACCGCCGTAATTTTAATTTAATACAGTTAAATTTAAGCTTTCAGTTCAACGTATGATATTTAAGTTCAATGCGTAAAGACTACACATGAAAATTTTGCTGCACAGCGTTAGCATGTTACCAAGTTTCTTGTACTTTGTTGGTTCTTGGCGTCTCAATGGTCAATTATGAATATACTGCATGCGGTAGCTACAGAATGGATAATAGAAATACCGGGACAGCTAATTGTAGCCTGCCTGGGAATTGCCTGAAACTCGTGACCAATAAGTCCAAGTTTTCAATAAAAAATAAATAAAGTACAGTTGAATCCACTCACGTTCCATAAATCTGTATAATAAATACAATATTCTGTGTTTGGAGAAAGCTGGGATGCTTTATATTGCTATAGCAAGCCAATCAATAATGAATACAATATTATTGTTTCTTTATTTGCATTAGGGCAAATATTTTTTTAATTCACTTTTATTTTCATTTTTATGGAATGTGTCTGTCAACGTGGAAAGGGAGAGCACAATAGACTGAGAGGTACAGTACTGTGCAAAAGTTTTAGGCAGGTGTGAAAAAATGCTGTAAAGTAAGAATGCTTTCAAAAATAGACATGTTAATAGATTATATTTATCAATTAACTAAATGCAAAGTGAGTGAACAGAAGAAAAATCTAAATCAAATCCATATTTGGTGTGACCACCCTTTGCCTTCAAAACAGCATCAATTCTTCTAGGTACACTTGCACACAGTTTTTGAAGGAACTCGGCAGGTAGGTTGGCCCAAACATCTTGGAGAACTAACCACAGTTCTTCTGTGGATTTAGGCAGTGGATTTCAACCTACATATTGAATTGATGATCATTAGCACCTGTCTGGTATAATTGTTTAATCATACACCTGACTATATGCCTACAAAATCCCTGACTTTGTGCAAGTGTACCTAGAAGAATTGATGCTGTTTTGAAGGCAAAAGGTGGTCACACCAAATATGGATTTGATTTAGATTTTTCTTCTGTTCACTTACTTTGCATTTATTTAATTGATAAATATAATCTATTAACATGTCTATTTTTGAAAGCATTCTTACTTTACAGCATTTTTTCACACCTGCCTAAAACTTTTGCACAGTACTGTAGATTTATAGAAAACAACTATAAAAACTGTAACAGCGCGCTACCAGGAGACTCGGTGAGCACAGTAGATAACTACATTGAGAGTAGCAACTTCTCAGACTATAATATTAACACGGGACTAAATGGCTACGAAAGACATATTTGGATTTGTTTTCAGGTAGAAAATAAGGAAACTGGATTTAAAAAAAAAAAAAAAAAATTAATTTTATTTATTTGTTTTTTTATTGCAAGACCAGGTATTTGTACGTAAGAAACACATCTACTTTCATTAATCTCCTGAGGGAAATTGTTTTATTTATTTGTTTATTTTATTTATTTTGTGTCGTTCATTTTACACTATATGGCATTGGCCCCAGAACCGCAAAACTTGTAAAAATTGGTCAAATCATGTATCTTGCAGGAGTGTTCAGTTGACGACATGAATTAATAATTTATTGATTTGAAAAAAAAAAAAAAAAGTAATCTTATTATAAATATGTTAAAATAGTGGTAAGCTTGGTGAAGTTTGCTTAGGCTTTTTTATGTAGGGGTGCATGCTGTTTAGGTGAAACTGAAGCCCTGGGAGAAGGCTTCCTCAGTTCTAACATCAGTGTCCCACTGCCACTTATAACTGAGTCATGGTCCTTTCATTTAAATGCAGGTTAAAAGCTAATCAAAGTGTTGTACAATGTTGCAGGTTTTCCACATGACAAAATAGCTCAGATGTTACTCTGGTTCCAGTTAACTGTTCTGCTTCAGTGAGACAGTAACTGTTTCGGTGGTCTGTTGGATTTAATTCTGAAACCATCTATGCAAATTGCCAACGGTCCTACGAATGAGATGTAAAACCATTTGGTCCATTTGTAAGTGACTCTGCAGCAGCAGTTGTGATGCATAGTTCATCCCCAAGTCTCTTAAGTCGCTTTGGATAAAAGCATCTGCTAAATGACTAAATATATTTCTTCAGAGGTCCTTCTGTTGATAATGTAAAAGTGGGCAGGGGCAAATGATTAATAGGCTTTCCGAACTACATTACTTGTTCTACATTATAAATGTGACTTAATGGGCAGGGGACCTGATGGTCAATTGGGATAAAATATGTATTGTTAAAATCTAGTATTAAAATAATCAGATGCATTCTAAATTTGCCCTGAACTGATCACCTCTTTTTTTTTTCTCCATGGTTCCTGGATTTTCTTCACTGGCATAACATATTACTAATAGCTCCTGATATAAGACTGTATCTACTGGCACGGGTAAATCTGTTTCTCATTGTTTATGATTCGCTTTTCTTGATCAGTTTGGATGCATTAGATTCTGTTCCAATTGATAGTGTAATTTTATACGACACAGAACAGTAAAGTTACAAAATATATTTGTTAATAAAATAATTGTACTTTAATCCTCTTAAAAAGGGTCCCTGTGGTATAATGTATCACTCAGTGCATCTTCAGGAATTGTTTGTTTAATTGGACAAGATGTTATGAGTCTTTTCAAATCGGCATATATTTAACAGACCCTGGTTGCTCCTATTGCAGAGACCTGGTCGTTTTGGCAATTCAACAAGGTACCACCGACAAAACATAACCATATTAACCAGTTCCTGAGAACCCTGAGTGTTATTTAAACTTGCAGAAGCCTAGTGTACACACCAAGCATTGGTCAAAAGCATGCTTTGCCGACAGAGTGCTATAATGATATACATTGATCAGCTGCCGTTAATGGCATAATCACTACTGGGAGGTAATTTGTCAAATAGCCAGAATATATCTAAAAATCAACTATTTTCATACATGGAATAGAGCTACAGAGGGCTCAGTGAAAGTCGGGACTTTTTCCATTTTGAAAAAAAGTCCTGTTCAATTCTGAATTGGCCTAAAGAGATGAGTAGTACCTCACGTGGTTTTATTACTTAAAGAAGACATTTATATAGGAAGGTGTTTGACTTCTAGACCCATATTGTTCTCTATATTAGTGGTAGATAAGGAGATCTACTTTTTTAAAATTTGTTTTCTTTTGATCAGAGTTTAAAGATACGTACAAAACAAAACTGCTCCAAAACACATTACTTGCAGGCAGTCCTCACTCTGGTAGCAAGTGCTGTTTTTTCAACAGGTCCAGAAGCTGTTTGAAACTTAAAATGGAAGGGGAGATAAAGCAGGTGTTTCATTTTTATTTAATGTATTTATTATATTGGTTGAGGTGGGGGAAAAAAGTGCTAGATATTAATCTGTCCACAAAATGGCACTCCATGTTTTTCCACAATAATCTCTGATGACATCATTGCTGCAGAAGAGATGGACATGTCTAAAGATGATGATGATGATGATGGATAAAATCATGATATCAGCAGCTGGGGTGATTTTGTTACACATTGTGAAACTATACTAACAGTAAGTTAAAAACGCCTTTTTTGTTTGCATTTTCTCCATACATTTATAATCATCCTGTTAAAAAAGCATTTTTCCAAATTGAATGTGGTGCTTAGTGTTGTTCGAACTGCTGCTTATTCCCAGTTTGAATATATTTCAAAATAAACACAAATACTTTTGTATTTAATATCCTATAATTTACCATTTTCCATCCATCCATTAATGTTTTAAGATTCAATATATTAAATGTTTTTATTTTTTCTACTTTGACCCATCTCTATACATGAATGTATCAACACAATAATTTGTTTGTATATTACAGAAAACTTTCAAGAGGCAGCGGCAAGCTTCTTGTATCCTGACCTGTAAAAACAATGTCTTCATCCCTATGACAGGAATACAATTTAATTTGATTAATGTGTATTGGGATCTTTTTGTGGTTCCTTGTTAAAAAAAAAAAAAAATTGCCATTCCCAGTACAAGTCGCTGGTTCTTGCACAAATGTGCAACAGGAGACCCGTTGCTATGCAACTATTTGACCAGGTATGGTCGCCCGTAATGAGCTGATCGGGAGGTCCGGATTGTCTACAATCCAGAAGGAGAGCGTCCGTGCTGTAGGATTAACTTCAACAGAACACTTCAGCTGCAAGACGGTGCCTTTGAAGACTGAACTCAGCCAGGACTGTTACAATGATCTGGAGTCGCTGGGAGGCTGGGACTTCAGGAGCAACAGGAATAGGTTAGTTTAGGGGACTCTGATACCAAATACTGTAGAGAGGATTTGCATAGTGTAGTAGGTTCCTGGAGCGGGACGTCACTTAATGAGGTTAGCGCTCGCCTTGTGTGGCAAACTTATATTTGTAGCTTTGTTTTGTTTATTAAATCTGACACTAGGGCTAGCATGGTTTGTACCTTAGTGGCAGCACGTGAGGCATGTCAACACCCACTGTTCTGTGTCTGCCTCATTATTATTCAGTGACGACCCACACACGTATCAAGTCCCCCTGTTGCAAATCTACATTTAATTATCTTACTGTATGTGTGTTGATGGGCATGTTTGCATTTCAGCATGATAACTCAACATTGTCCAATATTTTAAAAGTGGTGCTCTATGTATTTTACAATGTCAACAATTTTTTTGGTAAAATTATTCAATCCCAAGGCATTCATTCCATTTCTTGATTTTAAAGGTGTGCCACTCAAAACAGTTACCTCTTCAATATTGTGACTGTTGTATAGAGATGTCATCAGTAGCCAGGAAAACAGTAAGAGATGCTAATCAAGGGGGACACGGAGAGCAAAACCGAGAACCCATCCCTCTTCCACCTCCAAAATACAGCTCAATACTCCAAGATTTTGTTATATGGAATATTTTTTAAAGTGTGTTTTAAGCACTTTTCCAGGCAACACAGTGCTTTGTAAAATGATATTAAAATGTATTTTAAAAACTTGAGTTCAATATAACAGTCCTTAAAGTTTTGTGAATAGAGCCCATTGTTACATTGTCACCAGTGGTTTCAGAACCACAAGATCTGTTTAAATAAAATAACAAAAGGTCTAACATGACAGGAAGTGAAGAGTGTAACTTTATTATTTTCCTGTCTTCAAACCCCTCTGGCTCATGGTGCCTCTAATGCAATATGTCGGCGTCTGAATTCTTCTTCACCACATTCAGGAGCTGGTGTACCTCATCCTCATTCTAGAACAGAAACAAAAATTAAAATAGAAAGCAAGCCCAACAATATACAAACAAGCAATATACAATTTTCAGATAGGTACTTACAAATCGATGTTGTCTATTCTACAGTAGATTAAAGAGACTGTGTTGTTTCACACGGCTTTACCAGCACTAATCTTGAACTACCCAATAATTCCTCAGGTAAGGTGGCTCAAGTGTAGTCCTAATCAGGGCCAGTGAAAGCAGTCAAGTGTTTGTTTGAGAAGTTCATTTTTTAACTATAAGAGTATTTATTACTGGTTGTACAGACCATGGTTAGCATGAATACATTCAGGTAATCTAAGAAACTAAAAGTGCTAGACCATTGTTTCATGCAAAAAAGATATGGCATTTCTTAACCACGGAAAGAAATGTAGGGCCCCTTTCACACTGGCGCTACCCGGATCCCAGTCGCGTGTAGTGTGAAACCACGTACCTGGGTCGCTTTGACCCGGCTTGAGCGAGACAAAATGCTTGACGGCTGTTCATGAGCCGACGCAATAACAAACAGCCGCGCCTGCATGCAGGTTTCACTTCCGCAAGGAACATTTCTCTTTATTCTGTTTAGCCATATTTTTGTTGATTGAGAGACCATATGAGCCAGATTGCAGCAGGGATGAAGAAACATTTGCTCTAATCAACATTTGGGCCGACGGTTCAATCCAGAGAATCTTGGATGGAAGTGTTAGTAACAAGCTGCTTCCAGGGCACTGATACGCGTGCACTTGCATCTCTTACCCAGGTCAACCCTGCTTCATCAAAGGCAGTGTGAAATCACGTACCCGACCCTCATGACACCGGGTCCTGACCTGGGTAGAGCATGCCAGTGTGAAAGGGGCTTTAGAGTCATAACAGATATTCAATGCCACCTTTCGTTTTCTAGGGACAATCTTCAGTTCATTTTGGTTTGCCTGTAAAATAAATACCAAGAAGGAAAAGTTTATTCACTATTTTCAGCACACATGATATTGTGTGTGTGTGTACATACTGTATAAACACATTATTAGTAGAGCAGGCATGGGGGTACACTGACTGCTTTTATAAAGACAAGTGTGGATTGGAATGTCATGCATATAGAATTAGATGATCCCAAAGTCGTGCTCCATTTCTGGTATGCTTGAGAGGGATATTGGGTTTATATCTACACCCAGGGTCTCAACCTGAAGTGATTATCATTTCCTGTTGTTGGCTGAGCTATGTTTTTATTATTAATGCCAGTAGGAATAATAACTACATCTCATTGCCAAGTTCTGTAATTCAATTTGAACCCTTTAAGGGGTTAAATATTTGTGGTGGATTGCCCTTTGTGATTGTAGCCAATTTATCAACCTATAGACAAAGAGAATTGTATAGCACAGCGATGATGTATTTAGGGCTAGCACAAGTAAAAGGTCATATTGTCACATGATTTAAATACAATTAGGTACATGACACCTTTGATTACAATCATATTTTTTCTATACAATTGATAATATTTTGTAACTTTGTACATAACCTTTATACAAGCCATCATGGGCTGTTTCTGTAGCCTACATGTGAAAAGCTTTAGTAAGATCACAGATACTTACCCTCCCTGGGATGTACACAGAAAGAGGGAACCCCAAAATTCTCCTTACTATTATTATAACAGTCCAGAATCCCACAATCATGATGTTACCACTTTAGGCGAATCTTTTGAAGGTGCTGGACTCTTCAACCTAGTGAGCAGGCTGACAACAAAAGGCATCATACTTCCCAACGGTTTGGTCACCGGTGATGTCATAATGACAAAATATGATATTTCCACAAGTAGCACAGTCGGTGACACAAAGAAAGCTATTTACACCACTGCTATGCTAATTAAATCACCTATTCCCTTATATAAACCAATCTGAGGATATTTTGGTTTGCCTTTATCTTGCTTTCCCAGTATTATTAATAATTCATTATTGATGTTAGGGTTGGGTCTGGGATTAGGGTAATACAATTAAATATTATTAGATGTGTGTTCACACATTGTTCACACGCTTTTTACCACTGCTGTGTATATGGAGACAGCTGTCCATTAAACAGCAGTGGTGTAAATAATGCATATTTTCTCACTATTTACACGTGGTAGTGATGTAATAACTTGGCCCATTGCAAGTGATAGATGTTAATGCATTTTATTTTATTTATTTATTTATTTTGTTGTTTTTTTTGTAAGTTATAGAAAGATTGAGATTCTGTTTAGTACTGTGACGATGCTCAAATTCTGATTTAGTCGTTTAAACTAGAAACGCGTTAACTATAGGTATGGTATTTTGCATACCTTACTATAAAAAGCCGTGGTGTGCAGTCTGTTCTATTCATACGTTTTAAAACGTTAAAAATATGGACACTTTAAAACGGGACCAATACATTTTAAAACCACTGCTACGTCTGGCATACTTTGAATGTTTCAGTATCTGAACAGTGTTCGCGTTTCATTATTCAAACATTGCAGCCAGGGCGGGACTCTCCGAGTTTCCATACCAGATGTGAAGGGGAAAGCCCGAAGTCTCGGAAGTTTACAAGCTGCCGGTGGGAACGTCACAGTATTTATCAAAGCTTATATGCACATATTGCAAGATGGATTTAAGTGAAGAACACACAAAGAAAACACTAGCCAGGGTTTGTAGATTTTATGTATTAAAAAAGCCTACTATGTCTGATATATATATATATATATATATATATATATATATATATATATATATATATATATATATATATATATATATGAATATATGAATATGAACATGTGTATGCTCTTCTGTTATCAGCGTTTACTGAAAGCAACCAGAAGGACCTGCTGAAGCTGACTGGCACAGTTCAGGTTAAATATCAAGGTACTGTCTATAATTACACAAGCTTTGATATTAATGAATTAAGGACTGTTTTTAAATTTCATCCATACACAACGTTATGTAATCCATCATAATAAACTTGGATCTCCTTACTTCTTCTTTTTAGCAGTAGCAACATTATCAATGGCCCCTTAATTTTGTGCTTTGTTTGCAAGATATACCGTATTATTCAAATACAATTCCATAGATTTTAAACTGCATAGTAAATCACACAGTCTGATTACAGACAGACCATCGTTGCAAGTGTGTGGCCTACAACACTGGACGTACCAGGTACCAGAAAGCAACCGCAGCTTTTAATCTGTTGTGTTGTATTTCTGAATATGTATTCAATGAAACTTCTAACACAAGAAAATGTGTCAGTGTTACGTTGCTAGTTCTAAGTAAGACATTTTTTAAAGCCTTAGTTAGCATGCCTGTAAGTTTTTTGGACTCTTCACTGTGTTCCACAGCTCGCTTGTTTTTTTCTGAATAAAACGTGCTTATGACGTTTAACAGTAAAAACTGGTTAACAGTTGTGTCTCCTGCTTCAGCCCCAGGCAATTGTGAACGGCCTGCTCATAGAAATGGTAGCCAAATTTGAAGAAGATCCCCTCTTGCTTCAAAGTCTAGAGATGACAAAGACTCGGCCGAGCTCATGGCTTTCCTGGCGAGGATCTCTGGAGGTCAGTCTTTTTTATTTGTCTTTGTT
Organism: Acipenser ruthenus; assembly: GCF_902713425.1. NCBI lineage: Eukaryota > Metazoa > Chordata > Actinopteri > Acipenseriformes > Acipenseridae > Acipenser > Acipenser ruthenus. Next base: position 18,568,460 of record NC_081215.1, read on the forward strand.
GCTGTTCTTCTGCTGATACGCTGATATAAGGGTTTATACCGATAACACTTTCTGCAGGAGACAACTGCACAGCTGACTTAACTACAGCACACTGCTCTGAACCATTAATGGATATTGATGTATATATTAAGCATGTGTATACAGCCACTCAATTGACCTGTCTGTTCACTGGCTGTTCATTTTCTTTAGGTGTGTCTGACATGACCCTCCAATCGGCAGTCCGAGTGGGTGGGGACAGAGCTTACAGACCAATTAACATAGTCACAGTGGTTGGGGGTTGGAGACTTGGCCATGGCCTGTGTGATGAGTATTTTCGCAAAGGTACAGCGAATTTCAATAAAAAATGTAAGCATAAAAAAAAAAATGAAACCATCAAATTCTCTGCTTGTAGATTTCTCTTCCAGTGCGGGTTCCAGGGTTGTCGTGGTAACAGCAAACTCCTGGAGTAATGACCAATCGTATGGGAGCGTTGTCCAGACCAACGTGGACCTGTTCCGAGGCATCATCCCCTCTGTGGCTCACTACAGCCCCAGTGCAGTGCTGCTCATCACCTCCCAGCCAGGTAAACACTGCTGTCCACTGAAGCAGCTGAACCCTGTTATTAACTGTGCTGTCTGTATGTTTGAGCTTTTCTTCAGTTTAAAGCTACACATTCTATCTAAAAGTTACAATATTCTCAATTGTGTGGAAGCGCCCTCTAGTGGAGGTTTCTGATCTCTTGTTGTCTGTATCGCTGCAATACATTTTTAAACATCCCAATTTTGTTCTGATATTTCTATACAAACATCATGGTTCATAAATCACTTTGGTAATACATTTTTAAACTGCTACTTTTCCAGGAGAAAGATCATTTTTTTGATAAGCATTGTTGTTTATCCAGATCTTGCTCCCTCTGTTTAGCCTTTTCATTCCAATCAGAGCACCTGCATTGTTGCAGGATGGAGCGTTATTTATTCAACAGGAATACAAAGATGTGTATTTGTATTTAAAGTATGTCATTTATGTGGACTTCCCTTTTAAAAATGCAGAATACCAGGATGGTGTGTTCATGAAATGTTTATGAGTTCCACACACAAGCCCATTGCTATGACATGAACTACTAGTATTGAGTGCTATGTAAAATATTTGGATAGGTGTGATTGAACTATTGTTGAGAGATTTAAAAAACACTTGTATGGCAAACATCTGATTTCCAGGTCAGATAGTCCCTGAGATATGACCTTGAGAATTTCCTTTTGGAGTTGAAGGGCTCTTGGGGTTTTAATCTGGTATTATTAATGAAATTATATTAAAATCAGTTAAGAGATCAGTTTTACATAGCTATCTCAACTTGATTTTCACAGGTCCTAAATAGCACAGCTTATCGACTGCCTGACATTACCGTACGATAATGTTTTAACGGGTTATTTTAAACAAAGATGTAGTAAGATTGATGCTACCTTTAACTCTGTATCAAATGAAACGCTACAGACCTATTAGTATGAGATGTATGCAACCTAAGACATTTCCCTCACCGGACCTGGGGTCAATCACAATGGAATTGTGTAGTTCGGAATTCATTGCATTACAATGTCATTGGAACTGGAACTGGAGATGAATCTTGGCACACCTGCGTAATAGTAATTCCATATTCCATATAATTGATCAATTACAAGTCAATTACACACCTCTCCAAGTTTAATCATTCGCAGTTCCATGTGGTGTTTTACAAGGATCGATCCTTATTGTCGTATTTTCAACCACTTTTAGTGACTCCATTTGTTTAAATAAATAATAATTGTGTGTGTGGTTGTTTGTTACTTTTTAGTATCATTGTAATTACTGCAGCGTCACTGTAATTGTAATTTCGGCAAACAGTGCTGCTCTAATTGCAATCGAGCCCAGGTCTGTCCCTCACGCAGTGTCTCAGATGTTTAAAATGGTTGACACACAGATCATGATAAGCTGCATGCCACAGTGACCCTTGCTTAAGTACTAGTCTTTCAGATACACAATACTGCAAGAAGCTATTCGAATGCTGGAGATAATATGTATTTTATATAGTATTGAAAAGAATGTACAGTATTTTGGGTATCTTCATGGTTATATATAACCAGGGGTTCACAAAACTGGTACGCATGTGCACCCATACAATAAAATGCGCACTTCCATGTTGTTTTTAAGACGCAAAGGTGTACCGTCAGTGCATTTTTAACAGGAAAGCATTTTTGATATAGGCAGCGAGGGTGCATATTATCTGGCTGTGACCCATACCTGCCTAACCTCCCGATTTTCTATTGAGTCTCAAGACTCAATACCAGTCCCCATATTTTTCTTAAGGCCAGAGGGTTCCATTTCACTAAAAAGTCCATCCCTGCTAGAGCTATCATTGGCTGCTTCAAGGTTTTATAAAAAATAGGTGGAAACTCCAGTTCGTATCATTAATGATTTTGTTTTATTGGACACTTGATAGCAGGGATCTCGATTTAGCTGTCCATTCAGAGAAGAGGGATGTAGTTACCGGGCGTGGCATTATGAAAGCTCGCTGACGCTTCGCTTCCCAAACTGAGCGCGGATGGAAATCATATACAACAGTTCTGGAGTTCTACATAGCACCTTTCAATGATGTCTGCAAGCTTTCTGAAGCTTAAAGGAGACTGAAAATGTATCTGAACCATTTCCACTGACCGCTTAAAAAAACATTTAACAGAACATGTTTACCACACTAAATCTGCAATTTAGCAGTTTCCCATCATTGTTCCCAACCCACCATAGTTTGTGAGGGTTTGCCATGCTTTTTAATATGCTTAAATACCTCTCTGTGCTTTACTGTGCCTATCTAGGCTTTACCTAATCACCATGCTTAATTCTTATTATTACTATTCTTTTACTATGGTAAATTTTAATAAGGGTTCACGTGTGTGTATGTGAGAAAATAAATCCTGAATTAATCAGCTTTTTAAATGGAAGATTTACTTGTATTTTCCCCAAAAAACACACTTTCGAATTAACCATTGAAACCACTTGCTGTAGCACCCCCACCAAACACTTATTTTGCTTTGTTTCCTGTTGATATTGGTGTTGTACGGCATCACATGTTGTTTTTGTGATTAGCTTCTGTGTCAGAGTTGACAGGATGGCCTCCTTTGAAGGAGGGCTCTGTTTTGTTAGCATGCAGCTGGTCTAATCTGCACTAGAAGGATCAGGACCACGTTTCCCTATCCGCCCATCAAAGCTACCCCATTGCTGCCACCATTCCCCCCCAGAGAGAGCTCCGACACTTGGCTGCTTTCTCACTAAAGGAAGCTCTGAGCTGTGTGTCCAAGGTTCAGGCCTGTCTGAGCTGACCTTGTTGCTCCAAAACAAAAACATTCGCTCTAATTCCCAGAGCTGGAATCACTCTCATAAAATGAATGTGTCCTGCACAGTACTAAACATTAAAGCACTTCCTGCTCCACTTCCTGGTGTCCATCTATAGGGCCATGTTCATTTTAACCTTCTGAGTTGTTTTTTTTTTAATATCAACATCAACGTTTTTTGATTTATTTAAAAATAAAATAGAACTGGTGTTGAGGACGGTAATGCTTTGTGATATTGCCCTGAGTGTTTGACCAGTTGTCTCGAATTTATGAAACCCTTCATGTACATATATACAGTATATACAGACGTGCTCATATTTGTTGGTACCCTTACAGCTCATTGAAATAATGCTTCATTCCTCCTGAAAAGTGATTAAATTAAAAGCTATTTTATCATGTATACTTGCATGCCTTTGGTATGTCATAGAATAAAGCAAAGAAGCTGTGAAAAGAGATGAATTATTGCTTATTCTACAAAGATATTCTAAAATGGCCTGGACACATTTGTTGGTACCCCTTAGAAAAGATAATAAATAATTGGATTATAGAGATATTTCAAACTAATTAGTTTCTTTAATTAGTATCACACATGTCTCCAATCTTGTAATCAGTCATTCAGCCTATTTAAATGGAGAAAAGTAGTCACTGTGCTGTTTGGTACCATTGTGTCAAAACTGGAGCTTTTTGGCAAGTCACATCAGCTCTATGTTCACAGATGAAAAAATGAAGCTTTCAAAGAAAAGAACACCATACCTACAGTGAAACATGGAGGAGGCTCGATTATGTTTTGGGGCTGCTTTGCTGCGCCTGGCACAGGGTGCCTTGAATCTGTGCAGGGCACAATGAAATCTCAAGACTATCAAGGCATTCTGGAGCGAAACGTACTGCCCAGTGTCAGAAAGCTCTGTCTCAGTCGCAGGTCATGGGTCATCCAACAGGATAATGACCCAAAACACACAGCTAAAAGCACCCAAGAATGGATAAGAACAAAACATTGGACTATTCTGAAGTGGCCTTCTATGAGTCCTGATCTGAATCCTATCGAACATCTACGGAAAGAGCTGAAACTTGCAGTCTGGAGAAGGCACCCATCAAACCTGAGACAGCTGGAGCAGTTTGCTCAGGAAGAGTGGGCCAAACTACCTGTTAACAGGTGCAGAAGTCTCATTGAGAGCTACAGAAACGTTTGATTGCAGTGATTGCCTCTAAAGGTTGTGCAACAAAATATTAGGTTAGCGGTCCCATCATTTTTGTCCATGCCATTTTCATTTGTTTTCTTATTTACAATATTATGTTGAATAAAAAATCAAAAGCAAACTCTGATTTCTATTAAATATGGAATAAACAGTGGTGGATGCCAGTTACTTTTGTCAGTTTCAAGTTATTTCAGAGAAAATTGTGCATTCTTCGTTTTTTGTGGAGGGGTACCAACAAATTTGAGCACGTCTGTATGTCTATAAACACAGTGATGGTATAGAAACACAGGAAGTGTTAATGCCCTGTAGTTAACGCAAGGATGTAGCAGTCTGATGACCACTAGGGGGAGTCTACATACTGTTGACATATAAATACACACACACACACATATTTTGGTGATGCTGGAACTCCTGAGTCAATAACATTCATAGAAAACAATTGGAGAGCAGTGTCTGGTTGTTGTATAACTATTTCAATTGCACAGGACACCCTTCTGAAAAATACAACAAAATATTATTTGTGGAGGGGAACTATGGTATTGCTGGCATTACTTTATTATCCAGTAAATATGCAGCTTCAAGGAAAACAAGAATTAGGCTAGTATACATAGCCTTCTATTTATATCCTATCCTATTGGGTCTTTTGAACTATAGCTTATTATTATAGTATTGATCGTGGCTGTGCTGGTTCTATATTTGTATGGAGAATTAGAATGATGGAAAGTCATGTTGTCTGGTCAGCCAGCTCAATGTGGTCTACTTACAGATCTCTGTTCCCTCTGGAGTGATCACGCCACACCTACAGCTATGGCCTAAAGTTTTGCATCACCTAGACATAATTGAACTCTCTCTCTCTCTCTCTCTCTCTCTCTCTCTCTCTCTCTCTCTCTCTCTCTCTCTCTCTCTCTCTCTCTCTCTCTCTCTCTCTCTCTCTATATATATATATATAATTTAGATATTTTATTTAACACCATGTAATCAAGGAAAGAACAAAATGATATCACAAAATCTGTATTATCAAGATTACAGACAATAGTAATAATCCTCGTAGCATTGCAGGCTGTTTTTGCATTATTTTGGCTGATCAAACAGACGGTCATGTCAATATAATGGCTACGTGGCTGCAATCTGTTGTATATTTCGATTAATAACTGTAGATTTGGCATGTTTGTCATTAGGGTGATTCCATAACTTCCTTGAGATCCAGATGTTTAAAATATGAATCCACGTGTGTGCTTCTTATATCACAGAGATAGTGGGGATATAAGATCGCGGGTCCTATTTTAAACATGCTTCCCCCCCCCCCCCCCCCCCCTCACAAATTGTTTCTTTCACAATAGAAAATATTCATGCATAGAAAACTTGATTTAGTCCATCAAAATAGACTAAAATAATACTTTACTGGACCCTATCCAAAAAAAGCTTTAACACATTAAACACTAACTTATTATTATTATTATTATTATTATTATTATTATTATTATTTGTCTTGTATTTACCAACAGTTTGTGAGTTGATAAGAAATGACTCAACAAGGTAAATAGGAAATCACTAATCCACATTTAATTGGGCACTTAACAACAGCTAAGTAAGAATGTATCAAACATAACATTATTGTTATTTATTTATGTTTAAGCTAAAAAAAAAACAAATACACTGGTATACATGTATACTCTACGGTGTGTGTGAATGCACGTATCTATATATTTTAATTATATAAAAACAAATAACAGCATCATTGTTACTTAAATGGCATAACTGTTATACAATGGTTAATACATGCATACATACAGTACATGTGTAAAAAAATTTAAAAAATCTACGACCATCGAGACAAAGCTGTCCAGAAACAAATGGGTTAGAGTCGTATTTTTTCTTTCTTTCTATGGATTCCTATACCGTCCGCGTGGTGGTGGAAATTTCCCATGATGACGTACAAGTCTGGGCACATCATGCGTTCTCTCAGTTTGCAAACTAACTCGACTGGAGACGAATCTACTCATATCTGTTGAAGTTTTTCATCGTTTATTACAGATAAGAAGTAAGGATTTATTTTACATACATCCAGAGTTACTGTTTATATGTTGGTAATGTACAGAGTAAATGTTTGTTCTATAACTTTTGAATGTTCAAAAGTTTGCGTTTTGTTTGTAAAGAAAGAAATAGGCAGCAGCGTCGAAGTGTAGTAAAATTGGTAGGCAACCTCTACTGGCGGAGGCATTTTTAAGCATATTGGTTGAAAATGTGTTTAAAATTTATTTTATAAAACGTTTGGCAGAAGTATAGCAACGAAGTTTGCTGATGTGGCATTCCCTCGGTCAGTGCCAGTACTAGTATAGCTTAGTGTAATTCAAAGCAGGTGTGGAGAACAAAAAAAAATAAGCCGTTTTTTGTTTACGTGCATCTCTTTGTGTTAATGCAACGTATTCGACTGGTAGTGTTGTTTTATAAGTGCTGTTTTCGTTTAAAAGGTGTAACCGCGAAGAAAGAAAGCACCGGCCGAATCGTAAACTTTTTTGTAAAGTTTAGCAAAGCCCTGTTTGTTTACAAAGGCGTGTGTGGTGGGGACGGTTCCGCTGTGGTGCATATGGCATGTCAGTTGTCAGGTCTAGAACTTAGTACTTGTTGTATATATTCAGTAGACCTGCTATCTGCACGTGTATATACATTGTGATTTATTCTTCCCTGTCTGTATTTTACACACTTTTGTGCTTTTTTCTATGTATATTTACATTTACTGGTTACTGTACTGAATTCGTTTTCACCCAGAAGACGTGTACATACTGTGAAATACTAAAGTAGCAGACACTCCTTTTTTTTGTTTTGTTTTGTTTGTTTGTTTTGGCATCAGTAACTGCTCGTCCCTGACGCTGCTCAGAGCTGCTCTTGCCAGATCAGGAGACGGGTTGCTGGTTCAGGAGCTGGTTAAGCTGGTCTGTTAAAAATACATTTTACTGTAATGTTCGAAAGTTAACAGTTTGTCGTCGACTGGTCTGGGATTTAAACCTATTGGGTGCCCAGTAAGTAAATATTTGTTCAGTTTTCCCAACTCTTAACTGCCTGCCAGCAACTGCTAAAATTTGTAGTCTACTGTACATGAATAAATATGAAATATAATTGGTTTAAATCTGTGCAGGGATTTTACATACCAGTTAGATCTTACCAATGTGTCTTCCAATCGCCCACGCTTGGTGGTCTGTACTGTACAAGTCTTTGGCTCACCAGTAGCTGCTGTGCTTTTCAGCAGAGTTCTAGTGTTTCCACCTGCAATACTATATGAACAAGAAAGAGTTTTTGTTGCATCAGTAAATGGTAAAAGCACTTGCAAAAACTGTACTTGCTCAACAATAATTGCAAAATCAGACTTTCCAAATGCTAACGCTAGAAAATCCCCCACACTTTCTCAATTTTAACCCACACATATACATGCTGTGCAACTGTGGTGTTACAAAATGCAAATGATTATGCAAAGACAGATGAACCAATATAAGAAAGACCCAGTTTTATCAGTCAACAGACAAGAAGGATTGAATAAAAAATAAATTCAGTGCACTGAGCTGATTACAGTATGATGCCTTGCTAAGAAAGAAAAACAAAAAAAAATAGAGGAACACTTTCAGTAGGTGTAGTAGGCTGTGGGTGTGTATGTGTGCATTGTACAGTATGTGTGGTTTCAAGTTCCAGCTGTAGAATGATAATGCCAATATAGAAAATGTTTAACTTTTATTAAAGCATTAGGCTTTTATCTATATATTTGTGTGTGTGTGTGTGTGAACGAAGCACAATAGAACACAAATATCATATGGATTTGTTATCAAAACATATTTGAGCCTCAAGTCTGTTTGTTTTTTTTTTTTAAAAATGTATTCAAATAAACCAGTTTAGAATAGTTGCTGACAGTTAACCTTGCAGAGTATTAAACAAACTACTCTCTGATTTCCATTCTGGAATAATTATGAGCAGGGTCTGCTGTATAGGCCTACTATATGGACCGCTCCATCCAATGAACATGGAAACATGCTGTGCAGTAGGAGAACTGAATCTCCAGCCAAAAGCAGAGAAGAGGGAATTGGGTATGGAAATAGTTAGCACTATAAATCATGAGATTTGGTACCCTGATAAATACATGCATGAGAACTATGGTGCTCCTTTCAAATGTGAAAGTTACTGTATATCACCCCAAATGGGTTGAAAAATAATTTGCTTTCAGTAGGACACATTTCTTCTTGTTTGTTCGTCTATTGTAGATACAGCTTTAAGCCTGACTGAGAGGATGGCAACGCACAGACATGCATATTTATGGTAAACTATTACACTACAGCAAAATGACCGTCAAATACTTGTTTGTTGAAAAAAAAAAATAACAACAAAAAATAAATAAAACGTTCTGGAATATACATAGATTAAGGTACACTCTGGTCCTGCAGGTGGCAGTAATAAGCCTCATATTTGGCTTACGCAGCACTGTATTAAGAAGGAATTCACTTTTAGACGTTTATGGCGACAGACCAGTGTCTGTGACAATATGGCAAAGCAGTTGTCAATTGGAAGCTTTTTTGCTAAGCAGTCAGCATCTTCTGGGGATTCTCATGAAGATCACCCATCTGCATCTCAGCCATCTACTTCTGACTGTACGAGTACTACAGTGACCGAAGCACAATATAGCATCGAGTTTAAACGTTCATAAAAATGTACCAAAATGCACATCCCTGGAGTTTATTAGCCTTTGTGTTAACGACTGATCGTTTAGTATCTGATGGATGGGACACACAATTTTGGGCATGTGCGTTTTTCAGGAACGCATGAAAATAAAAGCTAGCGCGACCTCTGAAGTACCGTATTCCTTCAAATTTAAGATCACATTTAAACAATTGTTTTACTTCTCAAATATCCTGCGTCTTAAATTCGAGTACAGTATAGTGATGTGTGACTGACTGCCGAGAAAATACTAACCAAAACGTTACTGCCCGATCTCGAGTCATCCATGACATACAGGCAGCCATTTTCAAAGAAGCGTCATTAGCTTCCTGAGGAATTCGAAGAGAAGTTTATACAATTTCAGCGTTTCTAACAAGCAGTACCAGCTAGGACAGATCGGAAATCACTGATCAGACCCCCGTGTTTTTCAACATGCCAAGCAATATCACATTTCACAAATTGGGAGAATAACAGATAAGAGTAATCATGACTGGAAATGAGAAGCAGCACATAACTGTAATGCTCTGTGTGATAGCAGACGGTTGCAAACTGCCTCTATATGCGTAATTGAGGTTGTATCTTTGTAAATGCATATCTGTCAATGTTTTATTTTTTCCTCAAATTGAGGGTGGAAAATTTGGAGTGCGTCTTAAATTTGAAGGAATACAGTAATCTGTTTCTAGTTTCAGTTCATAAACCTCTGGCAGAATTTAAATGCATTCCATCAAATCATAATTATTGTTACAGTTCATGCTGGTTCAATTTCTCTAATGTTACAGTATTCGATACTACAGAGAAATATACAGGTAATTCTCTTTAATAAATAGTTTAAAACACTTTTTTTGAAAGGAAGTTGGCAAGCGAAGCCCTAACTTGCTTTGGATTTTGTTTGTTTTTAAACTGTATCCATGGCAATGCTGGCTAATATTGGCTTTTGTTCCAAATTCGTTGCAGATCTGCACTCTGAATATTCTGAACTAAACAATTCCAGAGTTTCAGATTTCAAGCTTGTAGTGGGAGGAGGTGGAAGGCTTTTCCCACATCATTCTATATTCCCATTGCCTTCCTAATTAGGTATAATCCTATACATTTTAGTTCTGTCTCAATTTAGATTGTACAGATATATCGCAGATTTACAGTGGGAGAAACTGTCTGTAGATTTGTCCCTGTGATTGTTTTAAATTACAAAGCAAACAACATTGCTTAAATGTTTGGATTGTGAGTATAATTATGGGTTAGTTGGGTTACAACAAACTAATCTATTTTTTATGATGACCTCATAGAATAAATGTTTTCAAGTTTGCTCTGCGCAGTCATGAAAATATATGGAAAAGCTGACAGATCTCTGTTGCCAAAACAAAGTTGAGCCAAGGCTTCTGTGGAGTTTTTTATTTTATTTTTTAAGTTACCTTGTATTCTCCTTAAGATACATTTGTTTGCAGTATAGCTGGATCTACAGGTACTGTGGTTTGAGTTTGAAGTCTCACAGGCACAGATTAGGTTTACCAACCCCATCGTTATGGATGAATAAAAAATAGGATCAGCTTAAGGCTGAGCTCTACTGAAGGCAATATTATCACTGGAGGGTTTTCTGTTTTGCCTGTGAATAATGTTGAAGCTGATGCAAATGTTGGGAGTGTGATGCAAATCCCCCTCTTTTTTGGACAGAGCTAATTGTTAGTGTGTTGGGGACTTTTTCATTCATTCCTTCATGGAAACTCCAAGATGGTTTCCATGGAAACTAATTCTGCCTGTTGAGATGATGAAGGGATGCACTTTTGCCTAAGGAAAAAAATGTCGGATTCTGAGATTTAAACTGGTGGATGAGACTGTGTTGTAGTTTACATAGGTAGAGCTGAAAAGGAAGAATAACCAAATGACCCCACATTTGTATTTATTTATTTATTTATTTATTTATTTATTTATTTATTTATTTATTTTTAAAATCGGCTCTGTTTCGTTATTGTTCAGGTTTGCGTCAGACTTGATTTCTACTTGCAGTAAATGATTATTACCCCTTTGTTGGGACTTAAACAAAGTTGAAAGCTGCCTTTGTTGTGTTTCAAAAGCAGACTGACTCTTGTGTTCACAAGCCAAGCTAAGCAGTCCGGGGACATTGTGTTTGGTGGAGTGTGTGCTGTTGCTGTGTTACAAATCGGCAATTTTAAAATAAAGGCTGGGCGCATAGTCAGGTAGTCTCTGATTCAGAAACCAACATTCTTCTGCCCAAAGGAAGCACTGCAACATGGGGCTCTAACAACACCACTTTAAGGACTGTGTTTATAAACATTCCCTTTTAAAAAGTTAGTTTTGAAAACTGACAAACTTTTAACCTTCTTAAACAATAAAAAAAAATTAACTTGTTTTTTAATTAGGTGTAATCAAAATGCGTATTGAACAATCCTTAACCCATTAAGTACCAAATACATTTCTTTGAAAAAAATCAGAAAGCAAGCTGCATTTATGTAAGTGGATACTTTCTAAGTCAATATGCTACCGTACCATTCTGAAGGTTTTCAATCTTTTAGAAGTGTAAAACATATATTCCCAGTGTCCTATTATGGGGACAGTCAATTTAAACATGCCTGTAATCAGACCAGTTACATTTCATATCGGCTATGAAGCTCGCGCAACACAGAAAATTGAGCTTTATCATCACTGTGGGTAGGAGCTCCTGAGTGGCGCATCTGGTAAAGGCACTTTGTGTGGAGTTCCCAGGAGGCGGCGCACAATTGGCCGAGCGCCCCTGTAGACTGGCTGGGCACCTGCGGGCCTGCCTGTAAGTTGCCCAGAGCTGTGTGGTCTTCCGACGCTGTAGCTTTGAGGTGGCTGCATGGCGGGCCTGCAGAGTGAAAAAAAGAAGCAGACGGCTAAATTTAAAATAAATAAATAAATAAAAATGTTCCAACAATTACAAAGTAGCCTGTCCTCAAATGAGGACAACGGCACATAATGGGTTAACAAAACATTCCTTAAAACAGGAATTTGTGTGTGGCTTTTTTTATGTATATTCTTTCAAGAGAATAAGATTTGAGAATTCTGAATGTATGGAACTTGATGTAGCATTGTTGGATAATGTATATGTTAACTTATATAGAACCCGAACTGCAACTTGTTTACGTGACACTTATTGGATTATAAAATAGAATTAAGAAGTGAAAATAATTTATTGTGCAAAAGAAAGGTCATTCAACTTTTGCAAAATCCTGGTTATTGCTTTAAGTCATTTGACAAGACCAAAAAAACCTTGGCTTACTTGACTGCATACTTTCCTGTGTACATGACTGTGGTAAATTAAAATTCTTCATCAAGCTTGTGACACTGTAGAGTATGAATATGTGCTGGAATTAGCATACATTAATAACCAAAGGTAATCAAAGCTTTATTTTTTTCCTGTCTCTTGGAAGTGACATGCTTTACTTTTTGTGTGATGTGTTTTCTGGCTTAATTCCAAAGTGACTGCTTCTCCACGAAGTGCTGGGGGAAGTCCTTTTTAGGTAAGGCTCAGCCAGGCCAAGAACACACACTTTGACTGGAGATTTATTAATGACAAAAATTTCTGGCTTTGTGTGCATCTATCTTTTAGCAAAAACATGCTTCAGAGTCTAAAGGCATGCTGTAATACAATCCTTTTCAACAGCTACAGATGTGCACAACTATTCCTGTTTCATTTGGGAAGTGCAGGTAATTGTTACAATACTTGACTGTTTAAGGAGGATTGTAAAGGCCTTTGTTTCATTTCTTTTATTTAACACAGATGTTGAGCTTTTCGACCCAGTAGCTTCTTGGTCCCATATCTCCACTCCACCAAATACAGCCTGCTACTGTATAACTTAAAGTACATCATTTAACCCAGCTCTCTTTGGTGGTCTTTAGAAAGGATTCAACATAAAAACTATTTTTTTTTTAATGCTGGAAAGGCAGGTGGAGACAATAATTAAAATTACTTCATACTGTACACTTTTTTGGAATGAGCAAATCCAAGACATTGGCACTTAACATTGAACAGCAGACAGGCCTTTCCATGAAACTCCACACAGAGTCATTTATATTTGACTAATGACAAGCTCATTTTCGTGGGGTCTATCCTAATGCATAGAAGTTGATTCCAATGCAACAAACGTACTGCAGAAATGTCTCAAACGTTCATTGAAATGGTCCAGATGTGAATTTAGAATTGAGAAATTAAAATAACTCGGTATAGAAGCAATATATTTCTGAATGATTGTGTACATCCAAACTATATCTAGTTTGTGGGGCAAAAAGAGTCGCCATATTTTCAGATTGCCGTTTTGTCTGTGGTGATGTTTTGTCTGTGTGAGTGTCTTGATTTAACTTGATTAAATCCCTGACAACAAACGCAGTAGAGGTCCTTTGTATACAGCAAAGTGTGATATTTGTTGTTCCAAATTCTGTGGTAGTTTTGTCTGTTGAAGGATGTGGTTGAAACTGAGCAAAGGGGGGGGTCCATGGTGTTAACGTGTTGTGTACATTGCATAAGATGCAACTCAAGCACCCACATGGTGAGTGTGCTTGAAGGTGGTAAAATGCCAATTTTGATGACCTTTAACCAAATGTTGTGGGGGATGACAGATGCATTTAAAAACTTGTTTTAACAGCCAAAGGTATTGGCGTAAGCGGTACACCTGAATGGAATGACCCAGATGTGCAGTAAACTTTTAATGTTGGGAACCTCTGCGGTTTGGCTGCATGGTGACATCCTGTACTTTTCCACGACCCTCTGCTATTGAAGGCTGTATTGTTCAGTATTGTTACGAGATGCTGTTCTACAGTACATGCTGCAGCTATAGATCATGGAAACCTTTTTTTTCGTGGTACCACTGTGATCTGTTCTCCTTTGTGGGAGAGAGTTCTGATGACGCTGTAGGGTTGAACAGGTTTATTTGTAGCTTGGCTGCTTTTTCTTTCTTTTAGTTGTGTTTCCTGTTGCTGCAGGAAAGCATTCAGCCACATACATGTGATTTCTTTGCGGTTTTCCCTTAGAGATTTAAAACTAAGTTTGAGGTTAAAGAGCGTCTCTCCTGCAAAACACAGCTGAAGCAAGACGTGGAAACAGCACTGTTGAGTGTCTGGCTAATTTCAGTGGAGAGAAGCACTGCAGTTGGAACTAACCTCATTGGTAGCGTATCTACTGTAGCTGTTGGATACGCATTAATCAAACATTTATTGCTGCCAAGTTTGACAAAGGTTGATTTAGGCTTAACAGTTAAAATGTTCAAAGTCCTGAGACACAGTAATAACAAGTCTTTAGAGATGCCTAATTAGCTAGACATTGACATGCAATTAATGCTTTTTTTAAGGAGAGATGATTACTGGTAACTTTAGTGTACATTTAGATATTTACTGCAACAATACAGTAGCAGTCTTAGTTAGGGTAGGAAACTTGTAAACATACAGCTGGGACTAGCTTTATGGCATGTAAACAAACTGGAAAGCCAACAGCGTCTGGTCTCAGTCCAGTACACAGAAGGATCTGTTACTGAAGAATGTTAAACCATACTCTGGAATCATATTTTAGTTTGTTGACTCTGAAGCTGCCTGTATCAACTGAGAGTTACGGTAGTTGTAACAACCTTGTGTGACATTAAAGCCCAGTACCATCTGACTTGCACTTACGATTTCTACAACCTGCATGATTGTGCAGTGTAAATGCCAAAGCCCACATAGTATTATTGTGTAGCGATTACTAGAGTAGCGTTTTACCTGTTCAGTTTCTCATGCTCCATGTCATGTTCTCCACAGAAATCGGGACCGACACAATGGGAAAAGCCTGCCTGACTGTGACCAAGTACTTCCTGTTCTTATTCAACCTCCTCTTCTTCGTAAGTCCCAGTTTTTACCTTCTATTTTTACACTGTGCTGTACTTGAGGTACTGTACAGTCAACATCAAGTAAAGCAGCTTCTCAAGCTAAAACCACTGGTTTCAAATTGCAGGTTTTATGAGTTTAGACGTTTTAGGAAAGCCTATATAAGATGAAACCACATTCTTTTCAATAGGGTCCACTGCACTAGCCGCATTTGTACATAATCAATCATAATGATATAGTTACAAGGTCAAGACACATCAACAGTAGAAAGCCTAAGGCCTATGCCTTAAACTGTTTAATCTTGACTTCGCTTCCAGGAAGGTTGCAGACAACACAGCTACTTTACATCACTTGTTGTAAGTGAAGAGGATAGCAACTCATATCGATTTATGTGTGTATTGACAAACTTGAGAATAAGTTTACACTTGATAATGTGTGCTAAGTAATGTTAATACCATGTTTTAGATATGGAAAAGTGTGAAGTGTGATGCCTCCACTATATTCCCATCGCCTGTGATTTTATCCCATGCAGAGCATAATAGCACACATTCTGCTGTAAAGAAGAACTCTCTTTTTTTAATAAGGTCATTTTGATTGGGTGCTCCTGAGAGGTTATTTTCTCAGCTAATTCAAAATGAAAAGTTAAAACATCCCAGCACTAATTCATATAAGCTCTATCCGAGACAGGACTGAACCCACACAACATCGATCTAAGAACAGCTGTTAACCACAGTTGCACTTTGTTTTTAGCGGGAGGAACAGTCCCTGTTTAAAACATATCGGTGGGTTTGAAGCTGTACCACTGACTCAAAGGCCCATAGTGGAGACAGATGTGGAACTGTGTTGCATTCCTTAATTAGCTCGCAGTTCTGGTCCCTTAATGGGTTTGCTTGGCTCTGTGCTCAGGTCTGGCTGTCTTTCTGCTCAAATGCCCTTAATAAGTACTCCAGACACTGGCTGACACAAGCATCCAATAAACCTGGTTTTCAAGCAACTTTGTATACTGTGTTAATAAAATATTGATATTGACACTCATAGCCTAGCATCCACTTTTAAAATATGCTGTCTTCCAAATGAATGCTGCAGGCGTCAGCTTTCCTGATCATTTTACACAAACAAAAGGGCCTGTTTTGTAACAGGACACTTGAGCCTTTCATCCCTGCTCTTTAAATAGTCTAGCACCTGGGTTATTTAGATGGTTTCCAATGAAGACATGTGAACACAGATCTTTTTGGAAAAACAAGTTACAACAAGAAGACAATTCAGCCGAAAATGTTTCTGACGTTGGCTGGCAACTTTACACTGGTGATGACTAAATATTTGTAACAGAGTTAAAGAATTCCTTTTTTCTTTCTTGCGTGTCCCTGTGAAAAAACTGAAAACAGCAGAAACAGTGTTATCTCTCGAATCCCTCCCTCAGATTGATCCTTTATATATTGGTCAAAAACACTCTGACCTCATCACCCTCTATGTATGACCTTTGCTGGGACTTGTTGCTTGTAGAACTAAATCGGAATACTGTCACATGCTCTGTAAGCTATTGAAATATATTTTTTAATGTAGAGGTATATTTGAGAATGATGTCTCAACCCTGATAGCTGGATAGTAGATGAGACTTGTTTCAGCCATTTGAGGCTGTGTTACAGTAGCTTAATTTAGTTGCAGAGAGAAATGGCATTCCTGTTACAGCACCTTGCTGTGTTGCTTGTGAGAGTATTAACTGGATCATCCTTCAGTTCACACGGCAGCCCCCCCCATGAAATCTGTTTCCCTTCAAGCAGGGCTCGCCATGTGTGCCTTTGGGAAAACATTCTGCATCCGCTCAAATCACAAAATCACAAGATTTATGTGGAAAACAGGCCAAGAATCAAATCCAGATGTGGAAAGAGTTGTTGGGACGGAACAGAAATAGACAGGGTAACCCTTTTAGGCGAGGCTTGCAGTAACGCATCAAGTAGCTTTGTACAGTTGGTAGTCAGTAATTAATGTGTCATTATTATGTGCTGGCAATATTGCATTGAAAGAAGCTTTACTAGGGGTTGTTAATCATTTTTAATGTCCTTTTAAGAAGGTATATTTCAGAACCCATTATATGGCCCAGTTTGATGTATATGTTTTTATTTTGTTGGGAGGGGGTTACTGTATAACAGTGACTGATTTCAATTAAAGGAATTCTCTTAAGGCCCTCTCAATGCATACTATGCCGCACCGCACCACACAACTGCATTGCTTCTCAACAGATCTGTTTTGAGACCGATCACACATTTTAAAAAGCCCCTAAAATTTAAATTAAATAAAAAAACTTGTTATCTATGTCTGACTCGCTCCCAGAAATGTACTTTTATTGATAGTTTTTACTTACAGCTCTCTACAAAGTTATGCAAGTGTGTGACACTCAAGGTAATTGTTCTAGTAATTGTGTTCAGTCCTCTGGTAACAGTTGAAGTGTGGGCTCTTCACTGGCATTTTCTTTAGGAATAAATACGTATACCCAAGAAGGCTAGAAATTGCAGTATAAGGACTTCCTTTATTTATTCATTTATTTTTCTTCCCACAGATTTTCGGAGCTCTGATTTTGGGATTTGGATTATGGATCCTTCTCGATAACCAAAGTTTCATTGCAGTTTTGCGTAAGTACTGGGGCTTGGTCAGATTTCGCCTTTCACCTCTTATTAATTACACAGTGTAAAAATCCTGTTGGCGTTACTGCTAATATGTACTGTAGATGGTTTTTATGTACTTGCCAAATATAAAACTGGAATTATGTAGTTCATATGGGATGTATAGCTTGAAAGATGAGAGCCTTAACCTGGTTAGAGCTACCAGTTTGTGTAATAATGTGTGAGTTAATTAAGGTAAGTATAATCTTGCTGAAATATGAACTTCCAGCTCAATGTACAGCAGGTGTACTGTAGTTTTTACTACATCTGCAGAGATTTTTATATTTAATCTATACAAGTATTTGCAGATTTGCATGATCTAGATGCAATGGATAAACTTAAGTGAATAGCTTGATCCCACACTTCTCCTTTTATTTGATTGCCAACCTTCTAGATGCATTGAAATTTCTGTCCTCAAATGCAATTTGGTCTTATTTAAGAACTTGCAAAAGCTTTGCACATTTCTTTTTACATGCTTGCCAGACCACATATGTGTTGCACCACTGTGAGTGTGTCAGCCAGTTGTTCTTGGAAACTGGCAACCTCCCATTGTGAAATTTATTGACTGCTGCTATACACAGTGTCTAATCCAAAATTTGGGCTGTCAAGCGATTAATCTTGATTAAAAGAAAAAAAAAAGAAAAAATCTGTTAATCTTGGTTTTAATCGCATATTTAATTGATACAATTACTGCATCCATCTCATTAGTTTGTTTTATTACTGATGCTAATTATTATTTGTATTATTATTATTATTATTATTATTATTATTATTATTATTATTAGTAATATTATCATCCGAAAAACAATTCCTTTAGAGTTTCCTTTAGTCAAAAACTGATGTTTTTAATTGCCGTTTTAAATAATAATATTAAATTATCTTATTAATAACGTGAAATTGTCTAAATAAAACAAAACATTCACTGAGTAACGGTTACATCCTCCATAATTGTAAATAATATAGTTTAAAATAAGTCTGGTTATTCAAATAAAACAAAGCTACAATGTTAAAGGGCCTGCAGTTGGTAGCTATCGACTTCGCAACAGCACTGGTTATAAGTATCGTACTGAGCTTGATTCATAGGTTTGCAGTGATCCTGAATTTGTAAAAGAGTACTCTATCAAAACTGACTGGTTTCCTTTGTTGTTATATTGTTGTTGTCTGTAGCAGAACTACTACTAAAAAGTGTATTTTGAGAAGTGAAAGCATGTTTCGCACGCAGGTGGTACAGCAGACTAGATGCACGTCTGTGATACTGGAACTCACTTTGACAGTAGATACCTGCCTCGCATTAAGAACATCATCATATTCTCGCATAATGTTTTGCTGTAGGAATGTTTTTTGTTTTACAGACTTATTTTCACTCTGACTCAGGTGAACCAATTTTCCCTGACACAGCATATTCACGTCCTGAGTTACAGGTAATGAGACCCTGCCAGCGCGTTACATGTGTTATACACTATGCTACCCTTGGGATACTATATGGGGTCATGGGGAAATACTGTATCCCCTTCAAACAGCTAGTGTTACAGGAAAATGACCTTCACCTGAGCCAATTTGAAAAGCAATGTCATGAAAGCAAAAAGACCAACGGAAAAACAATAAGGGACTTGAAAGGGAGAATATTATCATACTATGAGATTAGATTTTTGCATTACACAGTATATAACTCTGGCTGTTTTCTAAGATTTTAAAAACCACACCACACCTTTTCAAGAGTAATTGTCACAACTTCAGTGTTTAAGTTGATATGTTACTTTTTTCCCCCCCTCATGCTTTGTCCGTTATCTCCATGGTAGACACATACTCTCGTCACTTGGTAGCAAATTACAATTGTAATTATGCAATTCATAATTAATTGCATATACAGTGTAATTGTAGCTGAACCTTGGCACACCTGCGTAATTGCAATTATATCATATCATTGACTGATTACAGTTAAATTACCATTTATTTGCCATTCAATTATTATTCTTGTATTTTCAGCCACTTTTGGTGACCTCATTTATTTGAAGAAAATAAGTTCCAGGGCTTGAATTTCAGCGCGGGAATCGCGCATTTTCCAAGTTGCTCGCGTATTTTCCAAGTTGCTCCCGCATATCTGCAGCTTTCAGTGCGGGAAAATCCTGCAGAAATATTTTAAGACTCCAAGCTACTGTATTTTCCACCCAATTTAGAATGCCTGAAACGCTACAACTATCTCCAAGGAAGTGGGTGTCAGTGACGAAAGCACCATGAGCCGCATTCTGAGTAGTTCTGGTTAAAATAAATAAATAAAAAAAATGTTGGATATTTTAAGTGCCACAAGACTTTATTCTCTCGTACGTGATTCTCAAACGCTATCTTTAAGCTTTATAGAAATTCAGTACACTGCAGTATAAGTAAATCGTTTTGAAAAAAAAAAAACTACATTAAGTCTATCTAGGTGTTGTTTTGCAAGTGGTGACTTTCGCTTTAACTTTTAAAACTCAGCCCCATTCATTTTGGGTCGCCGGCGCACCGAAGGTTACGCATATATTACTCAGGCACCGTAAAACCTACCTTGTTTAAAAGTACAGACTCGGGGCTTTCAAAAGACGTACTCCGTGTGTGTATGCGGCACTCCTAGCCGGAACTACGACTGCCTGAAGTTAAGCCTCTCATCTTGTGACAAAGTTCACTGCTTAAGTTTCATTTTGAGTCTATTGCTCTGTCGTTGTAGCAGCTAGACTGAAAGGGGTGGTATCATTGGAAAGCTTAGAAGCTCATTTCCCCCTAAAATTTTGGAATCCCCCCCCCCCCATTGGCTGCAGCACAGGGGGGAAATCCCCCCCAGCACACAAAAACGAAATTCAAGCCCTGAGTTTTATATAGTATGTGTCTATTTGTACCTTTTGATTATTGCTTGTTTATTTAGAATGAATAGAGTAAACATGTTAATGTATGTAGTTGTTTCTTACTTTTTAATGTAATTGTAATTACTGCAGCATAATTGTAACTAACTGTAATTGAACAAAATAACCTTGTAATTACAATATCAGTAAACAGTTGTGCTGTAATTCTAATTGACCCCATGTCTAGCTGTACTATAAATAGGTTTAATGGGCCATAAGTTTAACAAATAAGTGGTTTGGAAGGAATGACTTTTGATAAAAAGGGCAGCAGTGTGGAGTAGTGGTTAGGGCTCTGGACTCTTGACCAGAGGGTCGTGGGTTCAATCCCAGGTGGGGGACACTGCTGCTGTACCCTTGAGCAAGGTACTTTACCTAGATTGCTCCAGTAAAAACCCAACTGTATAAATGGGTAATTGTATGTAAAAATAATGTGACATCTTGTAACAATTGTAAGTCGCCCTGGATAAGGGCGTCTGCTAAGAAATAAATAATAATAATAAGAGGAGTCAGGCCCTGGTTCAAGTCATGTGTGTGATCAGGCTACAAATGAAGAAGTAGTACATGGGGAAAACAACTAAGGTCAATTGTATATAAAATGCCTACTTCATAGTCGGTGTTCGTTAAATTAGATTAGGCTTATTAACATGAAATGGTTTGTCAGGACAGTTCTTGCAGTGAAAGTTTCGCTTCCGCAAGGAACATTTCTTTTTATTCCATTTAGCCATATTTTTGTTGCTTGAGACACACCACCATGAGACAAATTGCAGCAGGGATGAAGAATCATTTGCTCTAATTGACATTTGGGCCGACGGTTCAATCCAGAGAATCTTGGATGGAAGCGTCCATAACAAGCTGCTTCTGGGGCATTTATACGCGCATTGTGCACTTGCTTCTGTCATCCAGGTTAACCCTGCTTTATCAAAAGCAGTGTGAAATCGCATACCCGACCCACACGACACTGGGTCCTGTCCGGGTAGGTAGTGTGAAAGGGCCTTAGGTTGATTTTAGGTGTGTGACCTTGCCTTTCAAGGCGTCAGGTGCTTCACTGAAATTGACTGCAAAGTCAAATGACGGCGAAAGGAGGCTATGTGGTCCAGTGGTTAAAGAAATGGGCTTGTAACCAGGAGATCCCCGGTTCAAATCCCACCTCAGCCACTCACTCACTGTGTGACCCTGAGCAAGTCACTTAACCTCCTTTTGTTCCGTCTTTCGGGTGAGACGTAGTTGTAAATGACTCTGCAGCTGATGCATAATTCACACACCCTAGTCTCTGTAAGTCGCCTTGGATAAAGGTGTCTCCAAAATAAACAAATAATAATAATAAAGTCACACGGCTTGAATACTATTAGTACTGCAGCTACCACTGATTAAACAATAGCATTAATATGGACAATATCAATAGTCCATGTCTGCTTGAGTTCGACAAATGATAGTATTTGCAGCTGTAAGCCATTTATAGTTTCCTGCCTGAAACTTCACACAGCTTTAAATTATATAATAGATTGGAACTCTTATGGACAAGACCTGTTTTTTTTTTTAAATACATTTTCCATCTGGCACAATATGAATAAATGCATGACTAGTCTGTGGATACAGCAATGCTAATCATTGTTTCCATTACTTTTTTCAATTTGTGGTACAGTTTTGCAAAGCACTGTGCAGACCTACAGTTTCCAATAATAAATTCTACCCAGCTGTCTAGCAGTTGGTGCAGCATACACTTAATTAAAATCTCTTGGATTAAGTAACGTAATGCTCATTTGATTATTATTATTTTTTTATTATTTTTTTTTTTAATAGTTATGTAATGCACTAATCAGGGTAGCAAATGAAAAATGTTAACAGATGCCAGCATGTTAAAGAGTTCATAAATTCTCATTGGAAGGTGCTGCCAGTTCTTTATTGCTGTGTATCATCGTCCTGAACTAGTTTCAGAACTGAACCAACACTTGTTTTCCCATGAGCTGAGAAAGTGCTGGTGTGCTGAAATTAATTTTGCAGCTGGAAATTGTTTTACAGTAAGCCCAGATGGGATCATACATTTCGGTGAATGTCTTAACTATCATGATCCCTAGTTTACCCCAGTACTGCTCATTGCACATACCTGATTAATTTACCATACTGGGGCACAAATAGCCATAGTAATCCCAAATGAGAGACATCTTCAGCATCCAAAAACTGGAGTAGGGCTTGCTTAGCAGCAGGTCTTGTTAAGAAACTTTAACAGTATGTATTTTCTTTGTCATCTAAAATCTACTTTCCATTTCCTGTTTTGGGATGCTTGCTACTGTTCTGAGGGTCATATTCATATGTGTTTACCACCATGCTAAATGTACACCTCTTTTTGTGAAGTGACTATCAAACTGTTAGAGAACTAACAAGAAAAAAATTGAGCTTTCAAATGTACCTCCCGAGTTATTTATTTGATGCTTTTTAACATCAGCATTTTTTCTCTTTAGAAAAAAAAAGTGCTCCCAGCTATAATGCTGTGCCACCCAGCTATGCAGAATTCCTGGGGGGAACCTTGCTACAGTATACTAGCCTTCTGTCCCCACTCGTTTCTTTCTTAACTTGCTGTCTATTTCTTAACGGGAAATTGTAATTTTATATTGCGGTTTCACATTCCCAAAACAGACAGAATTTGATTTTTTTTTTTTTTTTTTCACTGTTTCATATGAGGCCAAAATGTGCCCAATGGAATGGTGTGTGGGTGCCATGGGGAACCTCTGGTTCTGGTGGTTTCAGTGCTGATTCAGCCATAACTATGATGAACATCATGTCAGTGTAATTTAGTGGAACCCATAGCTTCTACTAGGGGTAAAGTTTGTTAAGTGCAAAACGTTGTAGTAATCTGCTCTTTCGGGGTGATCTTTATCCAGCTATGTTTAACATGGGGAGTACAGTGTGCTCTATAAGTACAGTATGGGAACTCTGACATGGGTTTCTCAAGCAGCTTCCACGTGATTGACTTCTGTCTTCACAGTGGTGGGGGCTGGACAAGGGAGTTGATCAGCAGTTGTATTATATCGGTGGGGTTTTCACTTCACATTTTCTTTTCATAAACTTCATTAATGAATCTGCAAGTTAAGGACATGTATCCAGTGGTAGCGACACACATAACTTTACATTCTCAAATCTACTGAGCAAGAATAACATTGCAGTCCTGTAAATAAGGCAGAGTCATAAACCTGACAAGTTGCAATCGGAAACTATAGAAGAATATGGGGTAAGGAATCTCTCAATTAAGCTGTGGTTTGAGGTGGGACAGGATATATCGGAACAGCAGAAAATCAGTTTATGAAGCCCACAACCAATTACTGAGGGCAGATGTAAAGAGTAAATTAAAAGCAGCTCTTTTGCGGAAAGGCTATAAATCGAGAAACACAATTAGAGAGGTGCTTCTGGGTAGTATGGAGTCGAAACTGACGTCTAGACACTGGGAGGTTGGAGACTAGGAGAACGCCCATCTGTAAAGCTGTACACATTCAGGGCATTTGTAGCACTTCACCCTAATGTTTAATAGTCAGGGTAACGGGGACACAATACAATTATGGTTTTCCATTTCGTATGCTTGGATGATGATCATCGTTAATTACAGTAACAGCAATAACTTAACCTCACAAAAAACGAATATGGAATAAAAAATGAACTATGGCTACAATAAATGACAATTCTGACAGAACTGGTCAACTAGGTAATTATATTCTGTTTACCAATGAAGTTTTAGTAAATAAGTTATTAAAAATTATTTTGCTTGATTTAATTCTACAAATCTTCTAACTAAAAGTGGCTGTGTGGCTTTGAGAAGGGGTGTGCGAGGGAGATATATTGTTGAGTAACCAATCCAGAGTTTGTGTCCTGCGAATCTGCAGAAAACTGTTGATTCGTCAATGAAGACACAGTTGGAACAATTCAATAGAAAAGTGAATACCATTTTATTACGAAACAATCATTTCAACAATTTGTGAATTATTGTATTACACATTTTAAATGCAACACTTAGAAAAGGGCTTGTGATTTCAGTTTAGCATTTCACATTTCATATAGCGATTGCATTTATTTTGTTTAACCATTGTTCAAACAAACTTACAGCCCACTTCTGGCAATAATATTTAGGTCTTCATCTGTTTTAGGTTCATCAAAATGATCACTTTACTCTCTGTTCCTGGTTCTCATTCCTTTTTGTTTTTTGCATTTTTATTTTTCTAATGGCACTTTCATGTTCATCTAAAACATAGTCCTCGCTGCAATATTCACTTAAAACAGACACCTTTTGTCTGTGTAAGGGATTTCAAATTCAAACTGTGAGGAACTTGTGACAACATTCCCACAATATGAGAGACGAACTGTTTGAACTAAGTAACAAAAGAGCAAAAAAACTAATTCAATTACCAAATTAACATCAATTGAATCTCAATTAGGAAAAAAAAATGTAAGTCGCATAAACAACTCAAAGTGTTGAATTGGTAAGAAAATAATCCAGTTTTTCTGGCCTAACGGCACTAGAAACTGATTTTTTTTACAGATTCAACAGATTGTTGTTTATCCCTTACTGATGTAATTTTTTTCTAGGAAAAACACTGTTAAAAGAAAATAATGGTACAGAGAAACACATAAAATGAAATAAAAAAGATAAACTTTTAACTATAACTGACGGGAGTTCTCTAGATGTTTCATTTTTTTTAAAGGCTTTGGGCCTTTCCATGTTTCCTTTGCTGGGAATTCCCCTGGTATCGTAGCCGGTTTGTTATGAGAAATGTTTACTCCATTTTACACTCGAAAGTGGGTTAGAGGCCTCTGACATATACAGTAGGTATCATGTTACTGAGCCATTTTGAAAGCAAGTACTGTAGGTCATTTCATTCTAACAAGTAGTGAAGGACATACTTGCACAGATTGTAAAATGTTTCAGTGATTCATTTTGGTGTTTTTGAAGAGTGCTGGATTGGCCCCACAAGCATGCGATGACTGATTCCGAAATTTAATGACAAAGGAATTCTAAAGATAACGGATATTTCCAGCCTGTAGGAGGTGCTGTGTATGGCCTACTGATTCCCATCCACTACTGAGACTGCTTGCTAAAGATATCCATCTTGCTGCAGATGATGGTTATGGAAGAATGTAGTAAACAGACACCCCAAAAAAATCATATTTTAGTATAAAATGTTTATTGTGAGGCAGTACAACACCGTGCTGCATATGTGATACTTTTGAAGACTTGCACTGTGTATTGTGTGGTCATTTAGGAAGGTAACCTGCATGCCAGGCTGCACAGTGTTTAGAGTGCGTGGAAGCAAAATGTAAGCTTAAGCATGACAGCTTTGTGTGACGGACAGGACAAAAAGATTTGGTTACTATGTAAAGTTGTCATATTTGCCTTGTAGTTTATCTGCTGAATTGCTGCAATCTCTCCAGTTGTTTAAGATGAGCATTTTTGTAACCACCCCAAGTAGCAACCTTTTTAGTAGTGTCTTTTAATGAAGATGGCATCCCAGATCCGACTCCACAGCTGCACCTTACAAGAGGAGCCAGAAACCAACTTGCAATATAAATTATTTCATTTTCCATGTCTTTTTAACTTTGACAGGATTCTTTTTTAAAACATGAATGAAACTAGGTGAACACAGGTGGTCTTTTTTTCCATCATGTAAAAAAAAAAAAAAATGAGTGGAAACTTTCCACCAGTGCAAAAAGAACAGCAGTTGGGCGCAGTGAGTGTGAGCTTGCATTGATTTCTCATCCTCTTTTTTTTCTCTGCAGAGAAATCCTCCGATTCTCTGAAGGTGGGCGCCTACATCCTGATCAGCGTTGGCTCCCTGGCCATGCTCATGGGATTCCTGGGCTGCATGGGAGCCGTGTACGAGATCAGATGCCTTCTGGGTTTGGTGAGAAACTCCCTCAACTAACTTTACATTTAACAGTGCTAGCTTTTAAAAGCTTTCAAACAAATGTATTAAATAAAACAGTTTTAAAGCTCATCATTGCAACTAATATATATATAAGAACCATTTTATGATAAAGTGAAATTATTTTAATAATTCAGCTTCCGCCTTAAGATACTATGGTAAAAATAACTGGGTATACTGATGCTGTTAAAGTTTGAATATTTTTATATTGTACAAATATATAATCACTTTTTCTTGAAGTGCATGCTGTATAGCTTTCAGAAACATGTTAACCTCTAAGAACATCAGGTACTCCAGAATGTAACAATTAACCTGTTCCCCCTGCAACACTGGCCCGCATTTGTTCTATGTGGTATTTAGACTGATGTATTTCATACATCCACAAGAGGCAGAGTGTTGCAGGCAGACCGGGTAATGGTCACACTAGTTGTGTTTCGGATATACTGTAGGTTAGACATTCTCTGTTTTGAGAAGTGATGAGTGAATTGGAAAGTGATACCGAGAATGAAGTGACCTAGAATACTCACGTCTGTATCATGTGCTTGAACTAATATGGAGCCATGACCTTGAACTAACTGTGTTATTCTTATTACAGAGATGACAACAGTGCAGTGAGAGTACATCTCACTGTAGCGCTGACTGATGTAACTTGTAATGCTGCACAGTTCTTGCACATCAGCAAGTTTGCTATAAACGTGAAGATGGCTTTGTTTTAAAGAAGGGAGTCATGAAATTGTTTAGTCTGTGCCAGTGTCTGTTTTATTCTTTCTTTCTTTTCAATTATATTTCCAGTACTTCACCTGCCTGCTGTTAATACTCATTGCCCAAGTGACTGCTGTAGTCCTCATTTACTTACAGCGTGAAACGGTAAGTGTGCCAGCCCCCTTAGTCTCA
Source organism: Acipenser ruthenus (assembly GCF_902713425.1). Taxonomy (NCBI): domain Eukaryota; kingdom Metazoa; phylum Chordata; class Actinopteri; order Acipenseriformes; family Acipenseridae; genus Acipenser; species Acipenser ruthenus. The sequence continues at coordinate 18,595,854 of NC_081215.1, forward strand.
GCAATCATAAAACCAATTTCCATGTAACACAATTGCTGATACAAAAAAAATAATTGTAACATTTGCATACAGTACATACAACTGTGTCTACATTTTACAGAATGAAAACCTTTCTCTGGCAGCAAGATACTAAAAAATAGAAAATGTTCGGAGCCAAGATATGTCCACCCAGGCCATTTTGAAATCCTATATTACATAAATATATATATATATATATGTATATATATTCTGTATCTTCATAAATCACAGCTTAGCGCCTACTTAATTAACCTTTTAGCTTTAAAATGTTTTAGAAATAACTGGAGCAAAAAACTGTTATTGCTTTCAAAAGTACAGTCATAAGATTATATATAGTCCTGCGCATTATTTTAACCCTTTACTCAAATATTTGTACAGTATGCACTCCACAACTTTTAGATAGCAACTCTTATTGCCAGTTTCTCCCAGTTTATTTATTCAATTCATAAACCTGTAAGAGAAAGCAGAAAATATTCATGCCAGCATTGTAAAATCTTCTGCCAACCAACTAGAAACCACTGCTGTACAATATCAGGAGAAAACTGATTTGCAAAAAACTCAGAATATAAAGTTCAGTAATGGATGTCCAGGAGAACGTATACCCACAGACTCTGCAGAAACTCATGTCTCTCTGGACAGTTCTGGTTAAAGTTCCAGCGTGTAAAATCAAATGGAAGAAATGTATAACTTGATCTTTGATGGCTGAGCTGCTGGCTTGGTATTCTTCAACTGTTCCGTTCCCATTGGCAGCGCACATCCCTAAAAATATAAAGGGAAACATCTGTAATGGGACAAGCTTGAAAGCATGATGGATTTCTACAGGCCTTCCAAAATGAGATGCAATCCATGTGTTGGCAGTTCAGTTATTTTATTTATTTATTTATTTTTATTTTTTAAAGGCAGATTAAAATTAACGGCTGATAAAACTTGTTTTCTGAGTTTTGAAAAAACATGCAGAGTGGGTTTTGTAAACGGTTATGTACTTTCTGGTTTTTAAAGTAGTTTCATGCTTGCACATTTACTGTAGTATTTTATATCTCAGAAGAACCACATTTTTCTGTCACCTAGATTTGTATTCTCTCCATTTCCCGTGCAGTTCAGTGTTGCTATTGATATTAATATGCCTCCTAGACATGTCATATGCTTCTTTCACCAAGCAGACCATAGAGTAGGTTGATGTGAAGGGGGAAAAAAGTGATCTGACACAAATGCTGTGCCTGTCCATTAAGCAGAGAATTGGTACTGAACTGTGTGCTGGTTCTGAGATGGGCAGTAATCTCCACTTGGGTCTGTCAAACACAATTCACTTGTCACCCGAGCCGGATTTGAACCCAGGCCTCTGGAGGTGAAAGGTTTGTGAGGCTAGTCAATTAGGCAACCGTACTACTAGCTTCTGTTTATTTATTTATTTTCATCATTGCATGTTTTATTAATAACTTCAGGCCCTAGGGCTACAAATATGCTCATGTCACAAGAATGAAGTACTTGAGGAGATGAATTGTTTATTTTTAAATAAGTAAATATGAACCTTCACAGGGCTGTGAAAGAATCCACCCAGTGTTTTCCCGTTGTGTTGTTTTTATACTTCAAAGACTCTTTTCTGTTAACAGCTGAAGAAGGAGATGTCCTCTATCATCACAGACTTGATTGTGAAATATGAAGGCAACAGCACTACTGATATTGCCTGGGACTACATCCAGAGGAATGTAAGTTATCATCTAGCTCTGATATCCAGCAGTTAGACCACAGCCCATTACCAGCCAGCCAGGGACTGGGTCCAGTCTTCACATCCCCATGGTACCATAGATGTGCTTTGTTCTCAAACCCTACCCGTTTCACTGCTTTCCGCACCTAATTAAGTTTAAAAACACACTGCAGCTGCTGAAACTAGATAATCTCTATGATAACTCTTTGTATGCATCATCTATCTGCAATATGAAAACAAAATGCTCTTATTGTCCAGCTGGGTTAGGAATATTTAAAGACAATTGGTTAATATCATCTTTTTGTAGCTGTACATTTTTTTTAAAGTAACGCTATGGGGTCTTTTCCATTGGTATTGCGCAGAAACACTGTAAACGTTTACCGTTGTAACAGAAAAAGGTTCTGAACTGTACTGAACCCATTTGATCTTGGACAGTGCCTGAGTGAGATGGTAATCAGATCTCCATATCTCCTGTCAGGCTGGCTGCTGTGGCTGGTTGGGACCTGCAAACTGGGCAATGAACCCTGTGATTAAGAACAGCTCCATGATGCTCTACCCCTGCTCCTGTGGAAATGGCACTGCGGACAGCGACTTCTGCAGCAGCAACACCAAAGACTGGCCCGTCCACAGCGAGGTACTGCGCCACCGTGTGTACTGGACAGGGATTTCCATACATCACGCAAACAGACCTGGTGTTTTACATGTGAACTGTCTGTAATCTGCTGACTCCAACTGTGTGTGGTCATGCAGATCATACGTTCACTATTAAATATCCACAGAGCAATAAGCAGAACTGTGGGAGAAATGTAAAAAAAAAAAAAACTTAAGCAGTAGCAAATGTTTAAGATATCAAGTATCAACAATATACGATACGATAGTAAAAGAAACTTGAAGCATTTGAAAGACTTCTAGTTTTAACATTTGTTTCTTTTAGTAGTGCTAGTAATTCCCAAAGCATCACAGGGATTTTTTTTTTAAAACCACATTATAACTGATTCTGCCACAGTAGGTTTCTTGAGGACATTCTCTGAACAAGTTGATACGTGGCAGGGAACGTTTCGATGATAGGGAATGTTTTTGTAATCATTTAACTAAGGTTAAAAACTCAAGTATTAAAAACTTTGTGGAACCTGGGGTTGCTGCAAACGCCCAAGCTCTGAGATTTGCTAGAATTTCATGTCCTCTGTTTGCAAGGTTTACAAATAATCAATAATACTAATTTCCAATTTGAACTTTCAGGACACTCTTCTCTAAATCTTGCATGCTATGGTTAGATTCGATACATTGAAGTAATTAATTGAATAGCACAGCTGGGACAGAACTGGGACACATTCCCGGTTCACTGTGGTTGCTGTTACTCAGCAGATGTGTATATGTGTGTATAATATATATAATTTTTTTTTCTTTTTTTTTTTTTTTTATCAGGGCTGCATGGCAAATCTACAGAAATGGCTTTACGACAATGTTGGAGTTATTCTTGGAATCTGTATTGCAGTGGCAGTCATTGAGGTAATGTAGGGGTTGTGTGCGTGTGTTTTTTTTTTTTTTTTTTCCCCCCCAGTACACATTGCTCCCTTACATCAGTGTTTATGGCTGACACCTTTCAGATTGCAAAGTCCTCTGCAGTCACTGTCTTCCCATACCGGTGGCCCTGATGGTGACATGTTGACCATTTTCAATCTAACATACAGATACTCAACGTCTCCCTTTTCAAACTTTGTTAAATCTTTCCTTCGACTTGCATCTTACTAACAAGATAACAGTTGTAATGTGACATGTCACAGTGGTTCAATCTCCCTGCATAATGATGTACCTGCTTTTATAAATGGCCATGCCTCGCACTGTAACTCTGTAACCTTTACATGGTCTTTCATGTACTTCTTGTTTTGCAGATGATTGGAATGATCCTGTCCATGTGTCTCTGCAAGAACGTACACCAGGAAGACTACACTAAAGTCCCCAAGTACTGAGGCCATTGAAATTACCAAGCAAGAGACATGGAATTCTGAACCAGTGTTGGCACAGGGCTGAGTTGAGGAACCATTCTCTATTTTAATGCTTCAGGTGCTCATCAGCCACTCTGAGAGCAGCTCATAAATAACACATGGTTTGTGGGTCAACGTCTGTACATGGACGTTTGGAAATTGTAGTTTCAGACTTAATTTTTTTTTTGTTATATCAAAACTTTGAGAATTTGTCCGAGCCAATAAGGCCTTCACGGATGCACCTGTGTAAATGCTTTTTTCTTTCTTTTGTTAAACATAAGATATAGTTTGTTGGTTGTTTGTTTAAGCACTTCTTTTAGTTGTATTTTCCCAGAGCACTTTTAAACTGTTGATCAGTGATGTAAAGACCTGTCAATGCTCAGAGTAAGAGCATGTCATGTCTGGTTATTTTTAGCTACATTTCATGAAGACCAAGAGAAAGCGAGCACCACCCATTTAAGAACACTGTTTTTACAAGCTGCTTATTACATACTGCTGTTGTAACTGCTCTCTGCAAATTGTGGCAATAGACAGAACTGCTATTGTGATTACATATTTTATTCATATATACTGTATCATTAATCACATAGGGACTTGGTGACAAAGTTGTTTCACTGCCCCTCCATTCATACTGTTAGTTGGGCTTTTGTTTGGACAATTGTTGGCAGAAACATGATGTTGACTGAAGTTTTGCCATGGCAGTGTAAATGCAATAAGCAGTTCTATGAGCTGTGTCACATACACAAGGGTCATTGAACAGGAATTTTTCAAGATCTCTGTCTGTAACAATATAAAGCTCTAACCTTTGGAAATTACAAAGTTTAGTAAAAGCTTGAGTCCTCCTGAAATGTGTTGTTATTTTTTTTTGCAATGGCGCCGCAGTTCTTTCAGTGACGGTACCATGGGATGGCTCTCTTGCTGTAGTATTGCAATGATATTCCAGTCCATGCAATACTGCCGTTCTTCCCTTGAGCCTGTCAGTGTCATTTTCATTGCTTCTCTCGGCTTTTGCAAATATTTGCCATCAAAAATCCACTGACCTGACCCGTCTTTAAATGGTTTGCATGTTCTTTTTTGTTTTTAATAAATGTATATGTTACTGTAGTTAAGGATAGCTAAATCAAGTATCAGTAGTTAGTCATGAAGCCTTATTTTGTATGTTAATATTTTTGAGGGGAACATGATTGTCCAGATATTTGTTCTGTTCTCTCCTCCCCTATTGATTTCGTTAGTATTGCGCATGCTCAACAAAATTATAACCACCCTAAGAGTGATTTCAATAACTGGTAAATAGACTTTGTCTTTAGTTCTGGTCTTTGTATATATGTAATGGTTTTGCCATAGGAGTGAGTGTAACCCAGCCATTGAGGTTCATGTTACTTTGAACCCCAATATCATGTCATTGGAGCTTGTGCCTTTAAAGGACTAAAACCTAAGGAAAAAAATGTATACCTGTTACCTTGAATACAGTGATATTTTGGAAACCTTGTTCAGAAAAGTGGAAAGTATCAAGACTTGGTTAATATTCCTATAATGGGAAAGATGTCACTTTTTTTTTAGTGTAATGTATATCAGGGTCACATCCAGAGCCTGCAGCATATTTTTTGTAACTCATGTTGGTACAGTAGAAGGGGGTGCCTATAGTAGCTCCTGAATTAACATTGTAAGTTATATATTTACAGCTTTGTAAAATTATTTTATTTTAAGGAAATGGTGTTAATGCTTTTTTTTATTTGTAACTGCTCCTCTGAGGATCATTATGGAACGATGGCTGAAATGTAAGCAATTAAGAACTGGAATAACAGTATATTCCCCAAAGGAAGAATGTTTCAAATCAGGCAGTCATGTTCCCAACAAAAACAAAGCTATGGCACGTCTATTTTCAGAGCTGCTTGACTTTAGAAAACTTTGGTCTCAGTCCTAAGCTAACAAGGGACTGATGTCAAATCCAGTTCCCTAAGGGTCCTAATGACTGGGCATTAACCATTGTTCTGGTTTCAGGAATGTTTTCTATAGTATAGACTGTGCAAATAGCCAGCAAGGTCAATATATTGTATAAAGTTCAATAGAGGCATGTTATTCTTTAGTACTTTAAAATGATAAAGGCTTTTTTTGTTTGTTTTAAACATTTGATTTTAAGTACAATCAGGTGTATTCACACAATTGTTTCCTATATACAATATTAGATACTAGATTTTAGTATAAGGAGCATTATTACAAGGTATATTTTTGTTTGGTAAATGTAACCGTTATAATTAAAGTAGTAATAAAAAAAATCCCCCCCTAATTGTGTTGGTAATCATTTCTTGGTTGGTATTTTGGTTGTTTTGTGTGGTGTAATCAAGCAGACTAAAACAATTGTTTTTTATTTGTTTTCCATAACAAGAAAGTAAAATAATTGGGCATAGTACACATGCATGGGCCCCTCTTCTGAACTTTTGTATGGGACCCATACACAGGCTCTGTCACCTTTTCTACTCACATGTGTTGAAATTTGTAAATTTAGTACCAATGAAAGCTGAGGGACAATGACAAATGCTACAGTTGGCTAAAATGGCAGAAGGCGTCTCAAGAGCATTCCCTTCCAGCTCTGCGAATGCATCTCCTGCCATAACCCCCTCCATTGAGCCCTGGGTGCCTCTGACAGAGACAGACACCTGTGGCACGTTGTTGTGGTGGTTTTCTAATTTTTATTTTGCTTAAGACCTGCACTGAATTCAAACCGAGGCCTCCAAACCACAAGTAAAAAACAAGCAGCTAATGGATTTGCCACTTCTGCATGAAGTGTGACGTATTTTGTAACTAAACAACAAACACAGAAATGAAGCCTAGATTGTGTTACTTAGCTTCGTTACATCCTCTGGTACAGAGAATCACAATCATTGGTCAATAGTCAATTCCCATCAGACTAGGAATTCCTGAAATCAGTTAAAGATATGACTAAACCCTGTAAATGCCTGTTTTTGCTGTGATCATCCACCAGAGGGAGCTCCTAGTCTGCGTTGAAGAAAAGAAAAAAAAACGATACAATTGAATAATGATATAATTGGTATTTTTCTGTAGTCCGAAAGTTGTCAAATAGAAACATATGCACAGAAACAATGCTACAATCATTAGTCCATTTCATTTAAGTATTATTATTAAGTACTCTATATATACCATATAGTAAAACTTGCCTAAATCTATAGTAACACTTTGCTATAATAAGATATTAACAAATGTATGTTCTGTTTCAGAAATCTGACCTAACTAATTGTGTTCACGTCAGTTTCTCTAATAACTTGTCTATGAATATATTATATATAGGGGTGTAGGAATTCAGATATCTGGGGTGACCCTCGCCTCCCTTGGATTTTTGATCCCATGTCTAAAATCTCTCTTGAGGGTCATTCCAGCTGGACTCTGTTTGTGGTGGATGATGCATTAACCACCTGTTACGGAAACAGGCTTCATAGAAGGTGTCATGTGTATGCACCACATTGTGAGAACATGTCTGAACTTTGCAAAAATGCCTATTTTGAGGACCTTTGACCTACTTTTTTTCAGTGGATGTCCCTAGACAAATGTTCCAACAAAAATATGCATTTATTGATGTCCTTGACGTAAGCAATCCCCTAGGCTCACTTGAGTTTATTGACCCAATGCTATTTCTATAGAAGATAAACAAACAAAAATGATTGCATTATGTGTCAGAGCCATTTGGTGGCAGTATTCAGCTATCTCCCTCAGAGCCATATATAGAGAGAGTTTGGCCAACCTTTGATTTTTCTTGATCGGTGAATGGCAGTAGGTGATTGGTCAATCCCTTTCACGTGACCTAAATCAGTGGTACAGGCACCATGTTGTGACCACTTTCTACAGTACTGTACATTGACGGTTAACAAAAACCAACATGAATAGTGCCTTTTTCTTGTAAGTATATATATAATATATATATATTACTCCCGATATCAAATTGTTGAAATATATATATATGAACCAGAACTCAGCTGTTCACGCTTCAGATCTGTAACAGTTGATCATTAAACAGATTTGACACAGAGATTATGGCAATGTATTATCAACAAATATATATATATATATATATATATATATATATATATATATATATATATAATGTGTGTGTGTATATGAAAGAAACTTAACAATATTGATAAATGTATAATGTAGACGGTATTGTGTTTTTCATCCTTCAAAGATATTGTGATGCTGGCTAGCGGTATGGAACAAAATACATTTAGCAAAAGTTTAACCTTCAAATTATAAATGATGGATTAACTCAAGCACATTTTTTCTATGCTATTTAAATAACTTATTACAACAAATAAAACACTTCCGTACCACGGACTTCCTCATAGATTTACATTGCTGAGAGTGCACGCCCACTCCAGTTTGGTAACAACATGGTGCCTATGCCAACAGATGGCCAAACGCTCTCTATGGCTCTGATCTCCCTCAATTGAAGCCATCTTTCCCACCAGCAGGAATGGCAGACAGAGAAACGGAACAAGAAGCTGTGACAGGCAGTGAGTGAGCAGAGGATGACTCTGCTGAGAAGGGATGAATATTTTCCACTGACTTTCGCTGTCAGAGTTTCTCCTATCCTGTCTGTGGGAGACAGACAACTGGCTATTGTGGATATGAACAGCAGGTGGAGGAAGAGGCTTGGGAAGCTCTGGCTTTACTTTGCTTGGCAGCGACTGGGATCTCTAATACTTCCCGGCTCCAGGACTGAATTGTAAGCCGTTTTGATCTGAAAATCATAAAAACAAGCACCAACCCCTGTGGAGAAAGAGCTAAAGCAATAATAATAATAATAGATTTATACCCTGGTCTAAAAAACTAAATAACCTTTTATTTCTTTCTTTGTCAGTCCATTATCTTTTTTAAGATGCTATTGTTGTAGGTAAATAGTAAAGCCCTTGTTAATGTCTTTAGCAATCCAATAGACTTCAAAAAACTGAATGTTCACAATGAAAAGGTTTTGTTTTTCAGTACAACAATGATACTGGTGTGTACTGTACAATAAATAACATGTCAGAGTTATGTATTTTAATTGGTATTGACGGTAGAATGCAATGCATTTCTATAAACCTGCTTGACTAGGTGCATTTGCCAACAACAGGCCCACAATCTTTTTACAAGAAGTCTACTCCCAGAAACAACTCTGTCTTGCTCTTCCTAACTAATAACACTATGTAACACAATTTTTGTTCCTGGGCAGTAAGTGTTATTTCCTAATTGCTTATGCCTCAAAAGTATAGAAAATGTCTATTATTCCCCACAAACTTTGCTTTTGTGACCAGGACAGTGATATTTTGAAATGTACCTATTTCCAATGAGAAAACAGGTGAATTTGTGTCTTTTCGTTCACATAAAGTCAGAAAAAAACAACATATGAATCCAAATTAACATGTATTTATACTAAAGTAATACAAAAATGACTACAAAAGATTTAGAAGTGAGTAGTTTTTCGAGATTTACAATTATACTGTAAATCACTTTCACGAATCAGCCCCCAAATGTAGTCTCCCATCATGTTCTCATTATACTGTCCTTGGTAGCGGCGTTCAAAGTCCAGTATATCCAGTACATCCTACAGCCCATTGTGCCGTAGTTCTTCACCAGAGTCTCAACCAGCTCCACATAGCTTTCGGCCTTGTGATTGCCCAGGAAGCCCCGAACCACTGCGACAAAGCTGTTCTAAGCCGCTTTCTCCTTATTAGTGAGCTTCTTGGGGAATTCATTGCACTCCAGGTGGCATCAGCACCTTCCGGGGGTCCCAGCCGTACTCATCATACTTCAAGGTGTCCAGCAAGGTCTCGATGCTGTTGTAATCCTCTTTGAGGTGCACCGAGTGAGCCAGGGGAAGAGACGGGTACTTGTTACCATTATGGAGCAGCACGGCTTTGAGGCTCCTGGATGAGCTGTCAATGAAGGACAGTATAACGAGAACATGATGGGAGACTGCATTTGGGGGCTGATTCGTGAAAGTGATTTACAGTATAATTGTAAATCTCGAAAAACTACTCACTTCTAAATCTTTTGTAGTCATTTTTGTATTACTTTAGTATAAATACATGTTAATTTGGATTCATATGTTGTTTTTTTCTGACTTTATGTGAATGAAAAGACACAAATTCGCCCGTTTTCTCATTGGAAATAGGTACATTTCAAAATATCACTGTCCTGGTCACAAAAGCAAAGTTTGTGGGGAATAATAGCCATTTTCTATACTTTTGAGGCATAAGCAATTAGGAAATAACACTTACTACCCAGGAACCAAAGAAAAAAAAAAAAATTGTTACACGGTGTAATCTGGGCATCTTTCATAGTCCAGTTGCCTCTGAAGCAATAGAGTCCTGTTGGCATGGAAATACATTATTTGAAACTGGAGGGCTAAATGGAGAGGCTGTGGGGCACTTACCTCATTTATAGAGGCAGGACCCCCCCACCACCTTTTCCCACCTTGACGTGCTTTCAGAACAGACATATCCTGTCAACACAGAGAACTCAATACTGGGGGGTCAACAGGGAGTGGGGTTACTCTGCCACAACAATGGAAGGTCCTGCTTCCGTCTGCCCACCTTATCCGCTAATAAGAGCTTCCTTCTCCTGTTTTCAAACACCGCTGACCCGAATGGAAATCCTATACCCCCACGGGGCTCCCCAGTTTAACAAGCTAGTTAGGGCAAAAGCACGAGAGGGAGAGACTCAACAATGGAACTAAAACAGGCAGCAGCTATTTGTAAACTTCAGTATCTGTGGAAAACAAAGCTGGAAACACAAAGAATCCCGTTAACCATTAACCCCATATCCAGGTCTCAAGGTGACAACTAGTACAGGACTGTAGTTTTGGGAGAAGGAACAGACTTTGAACATATTAATAGTAGAAACCCATGAACCTAATGACATGAAAGTAACTTCTGCTTGAAAATGTGTATATTAAAAAATTCTGAACAGAATGCTGGAAGCAAAGTTTTAAATTCATAGAATAGTTTACCTGGGGAAGGAATAAATAATGGTGTGCTAGCAAGGGACAGTCCGCCGGTGGGCTGAACCGCCTTTCCTTGGTCCCAGCATTTATTATGTTCTTACATACCCAGAGCCTCTTCAGGGCTCAGAATGAGTATGTGTTGAGTGTACAGAGCTGCCTCAGAGCCAAGCTTGCTTCCACTCACTGTATCTGAAACACCCTAGGAATCCATTATCCTCGATGGTTTCCGGGTTACTTTAATCTATTTTTCACAAGAAAATGGCCTGCTATCAAGCCATAGATCTACCAAGAGACAGAATTGCTTAAAACAAACAGGCCAACAAGAAGAAACTGCCATATTTTCTGTAAAACATGAAATTTCACATTTCCACAGCAATTCCATTTATATTGCACTGGTTACATTATTAAAAAGATGTAATGCTTCAGGAGGCTGTGTTGTCCAGTGGTTAAAGAAAATGACTGGTAACCAGGAGGTCCCTGGTTCAAATCCTGGCTCACTCACTGACTCACTGTGTGACCCTGATCAAGTCACTTGACCTCCTTGTGCTCCATCTTTCTGGTGAGATGTTATTGCAAGTGACTGTGCAGCTGATGCATTGTTCACACACCCTAGTCTCTATAAGTTGCTTGGATAAAGGATCTGCTAAATAAACAAATAATAATAATGCATTTTATAAGCTAGATGGCAAAGAGGATTAATTATTCTAGCTACCGTATTCCCCCAGGGAAGCAGGGGTTCAAATCCAACTTGGTCCACGGTAGGCAGAATTTCACAAGAGGAAAAACCAGCGCAACGTTTGGGTACCTTTGCAGGGCGTCTCATAAAGTGTGGCTGAAGATTTGATGAGCAAGAATACATTCTAGGGCAGGCTTCTAGCAAAACAGTGCTGCTAACCCTGCAGCGAAACTGTCTGAGACAGACCTTACTGGAAAGGTGATGGATGCATACAGTACTTCTGTCTTCTTCTTCCCTGCATCCTTGTAATACTCTTCAGTGGTCAGCAAGTTCATTATAGCAACAAGGGAAAAAAAAAACATTTAATATCAGGGACAACAGAGCGTGAAATTGCTGCACTAAACCTCTCTTAGGAAAACCAATTTACAAGGCAATGAAGCATTCAATGAAAATCCTGCTCATAGAAAATAAGTGATGGTACTAAGTGGGTTAGGAAAAAATAATCAATAAAACATAATCACCCATTTATTTTTATATTTCTGTGACCCATGCTGAGCCATCCTGTTTTCTGTTAACCTTTTCCAAACAAGAATACACATTTTTAAAAACTTTTTACTGCTTCATTGTTTACCCCAAAGATACTAGCTGACACTGACTCAAATTCTCCAATTGAAAGAGGAGAGAAACTCTTGTACGTAGCACTTGAATTTCCATTAAGATCCTCCATCCGCATATTAACCAGGCCCAAATTTGCTTAGCTTAAATCCGTAACAAAAACATTTTCACTCGGACACTCGTACAACATTTTTTTTTATAGAGGAAGAAAAAAATCACAGTCATTGTAATACCCCCCCTGCATGTGTAAAAGAAGACAAATGAAGTAAACCACTGGGGGCCAAGAATGCATTGAGGCGTTACTGTCAAGTTAATGGGATTCATTTGCCAATTTACGGTTTTAGTCCACTTACATAAAACGACAGAGAAGAGGGATTCAATTTTATTTTTTTTAGAGACTGAAAGCACAGACTCTCCATGTGTTTTTTAAATGTTCCAACTCATAAATTATTAATTGTGCAAGCTTTATATAAACCAACCGTCAGGCCCTCACTAGTCAGACATCCATACAAAACAACTTCCTCTTGCCAAATTGCTTCAGTCTTTATTCCAGAAACATTAAGACATATCTATTAAAGCCCCTTCATGACTCAGTGTACAATGATATAATCTATTTCACAACTGTTTTGCTGTTGTTTTTTTTTTTTGCCCCATTTTTTTTTTTTATCAATTTGGTAGTTTTCGGTGTTGGGAAAATCTTGTGTAAATTACTTGCAAGGCTATTGGTTCTTTACTGGTTATTTCAGCCATTATTATAAAACACTTGATGATCGTATACTAAGTGGCACCTGTAAAATGAACCTTTCAATTAGAAGTAATTCTTTTTTTCCTGGTTAGACACTGTGGTCAATGACGGCCTGCATTAAGTTTCATTTCGATTGTGTTTCCTCCACTATCAAAGTCCCCAGAATTTGAAAGTGCTGTATTTTGGAAGTCTGACCTCACCAACAAATGCAGAGTGTACTGGTACTTAAATGGATACTGAAGGCTATATATTTGGAACCATTTTTTTTATTAAACTATGCATGGGTAAATGAGATGCTATTGTACATAGCAGGGTTTTCATGGTACTTGACCATTGTACTGACTTTCGGACCTATAATGTGTCATTTATTTATTTGATGGGGTGTACTGACATACATTTTCATTATAAGCATGAGCTTATTTTATTATTTAGACAGTCCCAACAGTCTTCAAGCCTCATAGCTGAGGTTTTGGAATCAATGAAATACAAAACTCATTGACCCCAGCATGTGGTCAGAGATCTTTATGAAAACCAGAAAACTGTTAATTTAAGATGGGCACTTTGAATGACTTCCAGTTCCTGAAAGTTCACGGTCGGATTTTAACATTATTTCGCTTTTCTCACGATCCGTCAAAGGCTGTCACTCCTCGACAAGGATTCTTTGTAGCTGTCAGTTTCCAGTCCGGTTCCCTTCATCAGGATTTCCTGTAGCTATCTCAGTGCATTGTCAAGGTCAACTTGTATTCCAATGTGCTGTGAGTAACAGAATATCTGCTGGTTTTGGTAAGCAGACAGAAAAACTAACCCACTTCATAGTTAAGGCACTTGATTTTTGTGTTTTAAAATTAAAAACAAATCTGGTTACATTTTGATGCACATTATTTCTGCACATATGCACTGCAGCAACAAATGAGATGATTTCAGGTTTTATACTTAATAACAGACACATCCGAAGCTTTGCATTTTAATATACTTTCATTCAAAGACGCCACTGATAAAGTAATCAGATAGGAGTTAAAAATGTATATGAAATGTAGTTCCTGCCCTTTGTGTTTATACATGTATACACTGCCAGTGATTATTTCATTCTGCAACATTTGTCTTCTCTATATGGACACGCATGTACCCATGCAGTCAGTAATGTTGCAGTCGTTCACACGGTGGTGTGTTTTCTAAGCCTAATGAGGCTAACTGTATTTGGGACCTAGAAATGAGTTTGTAGTAAACATTTACATTATCCACACACTTTTAAATAGTGACCAAACAAAGCAAAAATAAAAATGAATGTGAAAGTTAGTAATTGTTAGTACGATTTCTGTTTGTCAAAACAACAGTTTTGAGTTATAAATAATATTTAGCTCTAGTTCCGTTTACAACAACCTCTAGGCAAAGATTAAGCTTTGTGGTACCATTTTGATTCATCAGATGCGTTATTAGTCTTGTGCATGCATGATCTAGTTTACCCAGTGCAGCCATTTACAATCTCATTGTTAGCAGTGGGTCACAGAAAGATACATAATAGTCATTGTCTTATCCTATACAAACCAGGATTAAAAAGCCTAATGTAGTGTATATATAAATCTACAGAAATACAGTCTAAAGGGTTCTCTATGAAAGAAGGCATTGATAGTATATATTAATAACATCTTGTTATGCGTGGCATTACTGTGGCAGCCCCAGGACATTTGAAATGAGACGCTATATATTTTAATTTGATTGTAGAACGGGCATGGGGCATTTGCTTCACATTTGCCACTCGCTTATATATAATATACTTTTTTAAAAATGTTATTACCATGTCTGTTTAAATGTACTATAAAGTATTAGTGGATCCAGTCACATTGATGTGAATGCTGTAGTGTAATCCTTGTATGGACAACAGGTGGTGTGGAACACTAATCTAAAGTCCCATCTGATTCACAGATTACTTACAGGTGAGGGCAATTGAGCCATAATGTAATATTTTTAAGTCTCCTCTCCAATTAATATACTTTATATTTAAGTTATTTTAATTGTTTGTCTGGTTTGAGCACAACTGGGGCAGCAGTGTGGAGTAGTGGTTAGGGCTCTGGACTCTTGACCAGAGGGTCGTGGGTTCAATCCCCGGTCGGGACCCTGCTGTTGTACCCTTGGGCAAGGTACTTTACCTAGATTGCTCCAGTAAAAACCCCACTGTATAAATGGGTAATTGTATGTAAAAAAAATAATGTGATATCTTGTAACAATTGTAAGTCGCCCTGGATAAGGGCGTCTGCTAAGAAATAAATAATAATAACTGTGATATGTCCACAGTGGGATGTCTTATAATAAAAAACACATTAAAAGAAAAATAAACAAAAATAAAGCAAAAAAACTCTTTACTCAGCAAGCCATTTTCCTGCCCACAAGATGGCTTCCTGACAAAGGCCTATCAGCCAGAACATCTGATTTCTAGACAGTTTCTTTTCTTTTTCCTTTAAGTGTTTAGTACAGTTACGTTGTTTTCTTTTGGCTTCTAAATAAAAAAAAAAAAAAAGTCCAGGGCTCTTTCCTGTTAGGGAACACCACTTAATAATAGCCCTGGCCCTGCCCCCTCTCAAGTCCCCCTTCTTTTGTGCCCAACAATGGTTCCGCTGAAGGCTGCTTGTTGATGCAGGAAGACCTGTTTGATAACAGAGGATTTCTTGGGGTTTCTCAGATTGGCTGGTTGTTTGTTATCTGAGCTCAGCACCTCACTCCATTTCCCCTGGGCGACTCTAGGACAACATGCCAGAGACTTAATCACCAACACAAACTCACTTTATCATGTGAGTAAGCCTAGCAAGCGCTACCATAGCCTGCCTATCTGTAGGGTAAGTGAAGTGAAACACGGCCCACTTCATAATTGTGAATTATTCAGTAACAATTCAGTTCAATTGTAAGGCACATGTTGCATAGAAAAGTAATGGTTTTGCTAAATGTTGTAATATATGTAAGTGTTAGGTAATTATTACATTGTAGAACACTGGTACTTTGTTGTCTTGGACTATGTTACTGCAGTAGATAACCTGCGTTTATTTCTTTACACCATCGTTAGATCATCAGTATGTCAGAATTGGAAAATGGTACCATACATTGTTGTTGCATTGCCATTGAAGATTGGTAAGTGACAGCACAACTTGTGTTAGCAACACAGTGCTAGAACAATTGCTTGACCAGTTTATGCTAGGAAAACAGTATGCTTCGTAGAGCAATGAAATAGTTACATATGAACAGTGAAGCAAGGGAAAGAGGATGGTATGCTTTGCTGAGTACACTTGTTCCCAGTCATATCTGACTTGTCATGTATAGTGACTTTAGTACCATTATGTACTAGCACTGACTCCATGGAAGTCAATCCACCTAGTAGTAGCTCTGCAAGTGCTGAAAAGCATTACCATACCTGCTCTTTTCCATTAACCAGCCACTCATCTCACTATTTTCTGCATAGTAGTTAGTTTCTAGCATTGTCCTTGATCTAATAACAGTCCGTATTTCTAGAGCTCTGAATTACGCTGCCTCTGTGCTGTACATTTATCTATCCCCTATTGTTAGAGAGGATCTCCATCTCTGACCCCCACTGAAGATACTGTCTTTATTCTATGGCTAACCCAATGTTCCATGCTTGTATAGTGCAGCCTGACCCCATTATTCACTGCCCCTGGGTAAGCAGCGTGATTCCCTCCTTGCTTTTCACATGTTTCCAATGAAAACCATTTCCTGTAATCCAGCACTCAGCTCTAACTGCATGGCTTTGTGCATCTGCACAGATTAAATCAGCACTTTTCTGCAACATGATATTTATATATTACAGCTCGTAGTCTATGCTGTTACCATTTGGAGCAAAGCAACTCCCTCAACTGAAGTCAGCTGACAGGACTAGTAAGTGCTTTCGTCAGTGTCTGCTCCAATTGGACCGCAGCTTTTCCTTGGTGCATGTACAGAATCGTATAGATAATACAGTCATGCAGCAAAAAGATTGGCTTATGTCAAGTCAGTTATTTCCATGAATATTGCATAGAGTTTTACTATTCATTTTAATACTGACAGTCAGCTGTGGAACCACCTCTAAAGTTGGACAAGTTTTAGGTCTTCTAATTATCGGGGGTATAGAGTCTGCACTATACTGTCCAGTATATGTCAAAACACTACTGATGTGAATCGAAGTTACTCATAAGAACTACAGTGCAATTTTAAAAACTATTTGAAATATAGCAGCTTCTAGTGGTTTATGAATTTCTTTTACTTTTACCCCTGTTCTCCACTATCTTGTTAAATCATTTGCACCTATTTTCACCTCTTTTTCTTCTTTTTTTTTCAAAATCATACATTCCCTGGGATATTTGAAGTAAAAACCAGGAATGGAAATGACCTTATATACAGTAGAGAGCTTTGATCTGGGACTGTCAGCCAAGCATCCTGTGAAAGGCTCTTGATTAATGGGCTTTTACAGGGTACATGTGGAGTGTGATAGCCAGGGGCTTCTGTACTGAGTGATGTGTCCATTTGGATGTGAAAGTTCTTGACCAGACCAGGCAGAGACCGGGAAGGGCTTTTCACTTTCTGAGTATTTCCTTATCATGGCTACAGTGAGGGAAGGACTCCAGAAAACAGTCTCTAATGACGCAAAGCAATGTTTGAAGATAATACGATATTCAGCTCCACACTGAGCTTGGTATTTTTTTATTTAAGTTTTTATGCCAAAACACAGAGAGTTGTTGACTTTGTATAAATGGGAGCTCTTTCTATTCTTTTGCAACCAACTAAGAAAGAGTTTTTTTAGCTACTTTTGCATAGGGATCTTATAAGGTAATTGATTATGGTAACACATTTTTCTTGGTAAAATATAATAAAATGTATTCAAACAATGTATCTATGGAGAAATGTTTTTCAATAGACGAGAAGATCTATTAAATTGATCTGAACGACGACAGATCTAAATACTGCCCGAGTTAACACCAAAAGGCATTCCCATTTATTTTACTATGAGTTTAATAAGACACTCCTGAGATTACCTATACACTGGGGCTAATCAAGCTAATAAACCTTAAAAATGTATTGCTGTATAGCCTTGTAAAAGTATGTCAAAGTATAGAATATTAAATGAACGGAGAGAGAATCAAGACCATTGTTCTCAATGCAATACACTTCACATATACACCATCCAGTAGGGTGCGTGAGTCTGTGCCTATTATTCCTGTGAAAAATACAGCCATCATCCAACTTGGCATATAACCAGGCCCCCTGGTTAGCAGTGCTGTAATGGAGGGGCAAGGAAAGCGAATCAAACAAAGGTGTCAATTGGGCTGCTGGATTAAAAGGTCAGAGAGGAAAAAGGTTGATGAGAGCAATGGAGCTCCTAAGTGGAGTAAATTGGCTTTGTTTAGTGAGTGTCTAGCTGTCTCTATAGCACTTTGCACTGAAAATAGCCCCTGACAAAGGAGATCTTGTTTCTATTTGAGGCGAAAGGACTCCCTTAATTGCTCCCTGAGGCAATCGTGGAACTTGGTTAAGCTGTAATATTAGTTTGCCTGCTCAGACCACAAGAGTAGAGAGGCGAGCGAAGGGTCCCATTGAGAAAGGGCCCCCGAGGGCTGTATATATTTTTTTTTTTTTTTTTTTTTTTTTCACTGGAGTCCCTTCAGTAAAAACCACAGGCGCATGGTAGGGAGCTGTTACTGAGGTCTGGAAACAGAAACAAAACCATGATGATATACAGAACCGAGCAACTGGAGGAGAGCCAAGGTCCTGCCCAGACTGCTTCTTTCTTTCTTTTTCATTCTGGTAGTTGTAAATGTTATGTTTCTACGCCTACATGGAAGAGAAAAGTATTTCAAACACATTTTAAAGTTATATTTAAGCAATAAATACAGGGTATATCAAGGGAATTGCTATTGTCTGAAATATTTAAAAGAAAGACAAAGTCATTTTTTCCAACAAGCTTTAGATGAATGTCAAATCAAAGTACCAGCACAATATACAATCAGGTCATTATTATTATTATTATTATTATTATTATTATTATTATTATTATTATTATTATTAATAATAATAATAATAAATAATATAGAGATCTAGTTTGAAAGCGCAAGACTGTGTCAGTTTCACTGAAATGACAGACAACCGTTGAAAGTACAGGACGGTGTCTGATTCATTCAGTGGCTGGCTGAGAGGAGGTTTAAGAAGCAAAGCGTTTATGAAGTCGGGTTTATCACAGGATATGCTGATTCTTTATTGAGTCAGTATATTGTTGGATATACTGACTTGGAATTCTCATAAAAGTAAGTGGGGCAGTAAATTGGTATATTCTGGAATAATTTACCTTGGGCCTTAACTCTTAATAAAATGTATGCTGGGATGCCACAGTAAAGCATGGTGAAAACATGGGAACCATTTATCAACTTGATGGCGTATGGAGTATTGTTCTAGTGTTCTGGCAAGACACTCATAATGTCCACTCAACAAAGAAGTTGTTCCTAGAATATATAGCTGCAATGTTACCAAGCATTTCTACTAAAAGCTGCCAAACAGTATGGCCCTAACAGCTCATGATGATAATGCAATAGGAGTCCATGTAACTAGCATTGTAAATATACACTGTATTCACTACGCTCCAGCAGTTTATTTTGTAGAGTTTAAGTTCCCATTTTAAACAAAAAAGAAACAAATGCCAGTCAATGAGCACAAAGCAAATGAGTGACTGAGGTTCTGAAGCTCTGTTAATCTTAGTGCTCATTGCGGTTGGAATGAGATGTTTTCTGTAGGAAGGTGTGGGAGTTTGGGGCATTTTATCAGAAACAGACTGCCTCAAAGCAGTTTTCCAGGATTAGCTGTATTACTGTACTGGATTAGTGGTAAGTGCTCACAACTCCACTACTGAAAACAAGCAAAAAAATATATAAATATATATTTCACTTTGTGCTGTATATAATTCATGTACTGTAAAATATATGTACTACTTTGTGACTGCTGTGATTAAAAAAAAACAAAAACGATATATCCACAGCTGTGCCACTGTGTATCATTATTGAGGAAGCTGCTGTTATTTCATTCATCTCAAAACACATTTCCATCTTGGAGTTTTCTGTTGCATTATTTAATTCATGTTTCAGGCATTTTACATGCAATGTAAAATGAATGATAGAAAACCCTATCACACTATATTTTAGTGAACTATATTTTAGTGAATATCATAAATTAATTTCAATATGTGAAAAAAAAACATTTACAGTATAAACACTTGAAGAAAAAACGTGTTGTTTTTCTTCTCATGAGTGGGTAGATTTATGGAGCCCACTTGCAGTTTCAATACCAATGGGTCAGATTTTCAAAGAGCAACACCTGTTAAAGTTAGACACAAAACTAGACATAATCACGATTAATATAAAGCAGATTAAGTAAGTTTGGGTATTTATCTTGTTGTAATGCTTGAAGTGATTTACACACTCGAGTACAAAGCTTTGGATATAAGTCCCAATGTGTATCCCTCCAGATGGAGCTGCCCTCTCCGCACAGTGCTGGCAGACAGGACTGGGGGACAGAGGTGAGGGAGTCTCAGGAAGGGAAGCTGAGAGAGGCTTGAGCAAACTGTTTAAACAGCTGCAGTGAATCAGCACGGCTGGCGCCAGGTTCACGACACCTTATTCCTGTGATATGGAGCACGTAAATATCAGGGAGAAAGCAGCTTCTGATGCAGTCTTTCACTCCAACTAATCAGGCTGTCTCTCCTGTCAACAATCCCTTATCGCTCAAGACATCCATATCCCTGCTCGGCTACGACTGGTGCCCCAGTGAGTGGGAGTGTGGGGGGTTGCTTTCGGTAAGATGTCTGGTGCTTTCTGTAATACATATACACCACATAGATGGGATTCCATTCTGTAGTGTCAGAGACATTTAATAGCATGGTAACTAATTACCCATGTACTATATATCAACAAATTAGAGAGAGGCTAAAATAGACTGATTGCTGAACTTTTCCATGGAGTGCAATGATGCTTGCTACTCCCTGAGAGTCAGAAGGTTAGCATTTATATAGATATTTTTTTTTTTTTACTATTAACAACTACTTTGTCTCCACAGTCATGGTTGAAGTTAAATTAGAAGGGGGGATACTGTGACTCTATAAACATGACCAACCAGGTTGGAATGTCATTGATCTTACGTTTCTGCACATATTCAGATGATCCCTAATGCTGTGCATTTCCATTTGTTATATAGACCTCATATGTGCAGTTTTGACACATTATAGTAAACATAGATTTAAGTTACTATACTAGGTTAAATAAATCTCTGTTTACATATGACTGCACTTTCCTGTCATTAACCAGCCAGCTGCTTCCCCTATTGACTGACATGCTTTCAGCCAGTAGCATGCTTTGACCCACACAACACCGCTGAGGTGAAATGACCTACAATGTGGAGGCGTAATGGATTTCCTGATAAAAAAGGCATGGATGTGGTTCCAGATATCGTGTTTTAAAATGAAAAGACTTGTTAGCTTGGTAAAACTGGCTTATATTTCTTTGTGGATGGGTAAAGAATCACAAATACTTTTTTTTGCCTTGTCTGATTGGGGAGTGTTAAGACTTTTTGGTGGTGTAGCGGATAGAAACCACCACCGCTGTCAAATATCTTTGCCAGTGATGTCTTTCCTGTACCGCCCTGCAGTTTAGGTGCCAGATACAACTATTATACTCAGTCAGTACGCCCTGTCATTTCATGTTTTAAACACTACAAGTACTTCAGGGCAACTGGAGTAATGATACATCTGTCCTGCTTCAAAAGGTGTTAAGAACTACTAGGCATGCCTTTTCTCCTGTGTCTGCTCCCAGATTATCCCAAGTGTATTATTAGCTACTATAAAAAACAATCTGTAGGATAAACTATAGTAGACCTTGTGGGAATCAAATGAAAGATTCCTTTATGAAACCCTTTGAAGAGAACCACACAAGTCTGAAGGGAGCTATTGCAAATAGAATTCTGCCTACAATTACCGCCCAAAAGAGTTTATACAACAGCTACAATAATGATTTAATGAAACAGTATTTATTTAAAGCTCTTTAAAGTGCCTTTTATGCAACTGAGTGTTCAAATGTCTGTTGCGGTTACCGTTCCATATGGTAATGTATATATAGAGTTCACCCTGTGCCTTAAGATTTCATTTGGTCTTCTCTTGAGCAAAGTTCTGAGACGTTGTGCCATGCAAATTTTAAGGGAGAACCAGGTTTTATTTTATCAGGGTCAATTGCGTGTTTTAACTCATTCATTATCTTATCTGATGGTTTTAAGTAATGCACTTTAATTACAGGTAATGCTGACCCTGGTATTACCAACACGTGCAAATGGGTCTGATCCTTACTAGTGTGCTACTGTATCAGGACCACTGCACAACATTTGTTCCAGATCGATTGTGTTGTTGATAATGCTGTGGTATGATAGTGTAATACAATGGTGATGGGGGCTTTCAATGGGCCTGACCCCCCCCCCCTCCCCACCTCCCTCCAACAGAGTAAAAAATTGAGTTACTAACCTTACAGATTCCTTCATTAATGTTCTGTAGCTATTTCAAATCAATATATTTTTAATCTGGTTCATTTTTGTAAAAACAGGTTAATGTGTTAAATGGAAGGATATTAAATGTAAAGCATGAGATGATTTATTAGTTGACAATTATAAAGTAAGGCCTGATTTTACCTTGCTTTATGTGTCTGTGCCAAATTAAAAGCAGTTTGAACACGTTTCTAAAATTAAATCTGTTTTTTAACCTGAAAAAAGTCAAATAAAAGAATCAGAATGCAGTATCAGAACCGCCCCTATGTATATATTTTTATGATTTATTAATCATAAATATCATTTATGTAAATATGACAATGCATAATAATTCCATAATGGAATTTTGAAAAGTTTCTGCAAGGGATTTAAATTTTTTTCAAGTAATGGTCAGGAATCCAGTGCATTCATTGGTGATATCCCTTATTTATAATGTAAATAGACACTAAACTTCCCACCTGGGCAGTCAGCACAAGGGGGCTATGTGTGGAGCGCTCCATGTCAGACATTCCTACCAGTCGTAAAGCTGATAAATAAGCTGTTGAATTAGCCTGGCTAAAGAATTACTGACAAATGAAAGCACCCTCGAAATGAATGATTTGAAACAGTCTGACTTCTACCACAAGCGCCTGACAGTGATGCATGTAAAGAGACCCCCAAAAAAACATTCACGCCAGCAATAAATTCAGTAGCCAGTTTTTCTTTATGGTATCTATAAAAAAAAAAAAAAAATACTGTATTTTTTGGGTTGGTACAACCCTGTTGTTTACATATCAACCCATCTGGATTTCATTATAGTGAGTCGACATCAGACTCTTAAGGCTCTGCTGTTCCAAGCTTCTGCGCACTATAAACAGGAGACATATGGGCTAGAGATCACACAGAAACACTTTGGCAACAAACCTTTTAATGTATATAGAAACAAGACACCCAGCACAATGGTCCTGCAGATATTGAACATTTGCAACTGGCATTGCAGCTACAAATGCTTTGTGCCTGTTTGATGGCAAGCCATGAGTGGATTTGCATTTTGCAACAGTTTTGCAGATGGTCAGCAAACAATACCCTTAATGCCTGCATATTGCTGTTGGGGCAAAATGTAGTGGGAAATGATACTGTATATTTGTAAACCTTGTAACTGTAGCATTTTATATTTGGTCAGCCATTTGTGGCACATACGGGAGGGGAGAGGTTGGGTGCCAGTGGCCTGCTGTCACAATGTCTCCCTCTACGATAAAACTTGACTTCCCTGCCTGCAGTGTGTGTGTCCCACTCCCCGCGGTTTCTCGTCACATCATATCACCGTCAGCGCGCACGGCTAATGCTCTTGTCACAGTCTTATTACATTCGCTGCCAAAGGCAAAAAGAAAACGATGGATCAGCATCGCAGCGAAGGATGCACAAGCATCAATGTCAAAACTGTTTAAATTCAAAATGAGCTTCTTGCTTCCTGTACACCACCCACAGTTATCAATGAGATACACAGGGGATTCATTGGCAATGTGGTTTACTTTTTTTTTTAACCTCGTGATATTAAAAAAGACTACATCTCTGAGTCAGTGGTCAATACCTGCTAGATAAGTCACTGTGACGACGGTCCATGATTAATGATAATAATTGAACCCTTCATCTTTAGTTTAATTGCCCAAGTTATAAAATTCTACTTCACACAGGTATTTCACCCTTTCCATGTGGAAATCTACACCTCATTCAATTTTAAGGAATTCCAAGGAGGTTTGTTTGATAATTGAATTGGATCTTGATAATACATGATCATTGAAATAGGTAATTCATAAGTACTGATACTGAACAATGTACAGCATGTGGTTATCTTTAACCTTTGGTTTTTAACAATTGACTTATTCATATAGAATCGTTAGCTGGAGTGTCAACCAATTTGCACAGTGAGTTACAGCAGAAGTTCTGTACTGCATATAGCTGCTCCTCAGGCCAATAGACACACTGATTACTGGTCTGACATGTGTATCCAGAACTAACGCAGGTCATGTTTATTTAACTCAGCCCACACTTACTTAAGTCAGTTATTTAAAAACAAAAAGCTTTTTTTTTTTTGCGTTCTATTAGGTTTGATCCTCCTGGAAGATTGAATATTGGTTTACGTCTTTTATATACTCAGAGAGGCAGGTATCCTGCCAATGTCTAACCTGACAAGGCTGATCGTGAGGAGGCAGTGAACTCAAAAGCACGGCACAGACTGCACAGAGAGGTACAATGGGGTTAAATGGACCTGGCTTGAACATTATTGATAGCTATCAACCTATTGATTCCCCACAGTTACCTTGACTTTTGTCTTTTTGACTAATCAAGGGCTTATAATTGCTGTTGTATTTAGAGTTTACTGCCTGATACTACATAGGCTAACATCCATCTTTTAAAGCTTATTTTAAAGCAGACAGTATGAGATTCTTTAACCCTTTGTCGACTGTTTTATAGAGGGTCTGTAGTTTAAACCCATTACAGTATCAACAGCAGTGTGCTACCATTTCACGATCAATAACCATATTTGTTCCAAATCTATTGTGTTGCCATTGCTGGCATTGTTGTGGTTTCTAATGTTTATTCAGGATAATAGACAATATCATTGTATTTGGGTATTTATATCAAATAGATCATTATTTTTATGTATGCAGTATGCAAGTCGCTTCTTTCTTTGGTAAGCATGATTTGGTAAGCACATTTTTGCAGTGCATGTTTATTTTGTTAAATGTAAATTGCCTTCTTTCCTCTTCATTCCTCCATTCTTCTGTTTTCCTTCTAAAGATCTTTATAAAAATAGAAGCTGACGTGATTTGTGTTCGACAGCTTTCTTGTTTAAAGTGTCTGCAGCGTGCTGTGGGTGTTAAGTTAAATCATGCAGCTCTTTGTATATTTAATGTGTCTACGCAGGGAAGCGCTGGACACGGAGCAATGACCCAGGTTTGTATATTATTTTTTGGAATGTGTAGAAAAGAAGCTTATCCCCAAGGTTTTCTATGCGGCTTTCAGTTCTACAGGAGATTAGAGTATGAGCAGAGCTCTGTGAATCTTTGAGATACAGAGAACGTCCTGCTGAGCTTGATTTTTAAAAAGGCTTACTCTGATTTGATTTAGATTTACTCAGCATAGTTTTTTGAGATGTTCTCACTCTGAACATTTATTATTACCGTTATTATTATTATTATTATTATTATTATTATTATTATTATTATTATTATTATGAATGGGGAAATACTATAGTCCAAATAATTTATAAAATTGCTATTGGAAGACCATTAAATTACCAGTATGTTAAACCCAAGCTTTATCATACTACAGTACAGTATAGTGTGTGAAATGTTGCATAGCTGTGTGAAATACTGTAACACGAAACATGTAACACAATGTGATATCTTTGGAAAGTCAGAATAAAAAAGGATCCTAACAATTGTGACTGCCATTGACCCCTTGTACAGAACCATTGCATTGCCACTGATGATCATTCAGGAAGAGTTATATAACATTAAAAGCAGCAACAAAAATAAAAAAAAATACATACACTTATAAATCTATATATCCATCTACTAGCATTTCCATTACATTTTACTTGAAGAACATCATTTCCAGTAATGTGTGCCCAATTTTATTTTAATTACTCTATCAAAGGAAACCAAAAAAAAGAAAGTAGCCCTGGTTTTCTCTTGCTGATTGCTATTTACGATTGGATTTTGTATTTAATTTAATCTGCGTTGATATCAAAACCTGTGTCTAATCTTTTTGCATGCTAGTCAATCAATACATGCTTATTTATGTTATGAGTGTCTATGTGTGTGTGTGCGTGCGCGTGTGCCTCGATCTCAGACATAGACTCCTAAAGTTGCGGGAGGTGACTCGAGGGATGATAATCCATTCAGTCATTAATATTTCATTCAATTGGTGCAGAAAGGTAGGCAGAGGGTCATGATGACGAATGTGTTTTTCAAGTTAATCCTAAACATCCTAAATTGGATTGAGATCTGGCCATGGAAGATGCCTGAAGTCTCTTGAAACCATTCACACATAAATCTGGCACAGTGGATGGTTGCATTATTGTCTAGAAAGTAACCTTCACTATTAGGGTCCAAGTGCAAGTGTTGCTTAAGTAAAACTATGATAACTACTGCATGTACTGCTGCAGGAATCACATTTCACATCATCTGATCAATGCCAAATCTAATCTGGCAATCACTATTTTAATTGCCATGGAAACTAGTAAAGAGTTATGGTAACAGCAACTTTGCACTTGACAAAGTAATTATAAAGCTGGAGCTGTTTATTTTGATAACATTTTAATAAATTACTGGGAATCCGCACTTTAACTCAACAGGTACCTTTTCAACGTTCCCGGCTGATGGTACACCCATGGGATGAGAATGGAATGGAATGTTATAAGCTTTAGAAGGTTCAAGGAGCACATATAGTACAAATAATAAATAGTTATACAGCATTTGAAAGCATGGTAAAGCATTGTATACCACATATGCGATGAAGAATTTGGAAACATGGTAACTCATGTTATCTATAAAACCATTTGTTGCAGCAACGGTCTTGGATGTGTCTCTTCAAGATCCTTGTTACAACAGTTGACCAATGGATGGTGCTGTGTTTCAGGCAAAGGTCCAATTAAGAGAGAAAGCAATGGCAACATTTGGCACTGTATCTAGTCACTGCTATGAAAAATGCACTAATAATAAAGACAATAACAGTGATAAAATGGTTACTGTAAACCAAAATGGAATCATCAAGAAAGCTTAACACAGTTTTATCTGGGCTCTTGGTAACAGTGAATCCAAACATTTTCAAAGGCCTCTTGTCTCTAATATAGTTTCTGCAGATGTCAGATCAGAGCCTGCCATTTGATCACCAGGAGTCTTTAATTATTTAGTAGTCTCCACTTGCGATAGCGTCTGCATGGGGCTGAGATAATTAGCACTGCCAATTTTTTAATAATGGAAAAACAATAAGCAGAGTTTTGGGTCACAGATTGGAAGAAGGGGAACCCTGTGGGCCATCCTTGATGCCAGGACTGGGGAAGATGGCAGCTGTTTCATTGGAGATGCCAGCAATCATTTCTTTTTGTTTTAATGACCATGGGCAATAAAATCCTGGCAGTTATTTAGGAAAAGCAATCAATTACAAAACAACATTTCCTACAGATTTTGGTTTACATGAAGAGCCATGCACTGGGTAACTACAGGGTGGTCTTTAGAAAAAAAACACTGGGTGCATTGAGTGTATGAGGAGATAGCAGTCTTTTGAGTGGACTTCATATAATCATATTGTAATACAGTGGTACCTGCCATCCCCTTACAATGCATTCCTCAAATTCCTTCAGGGAAATTGGAGTGAAAATCTACAGGAATGGCTGACAAAAATACAGCCCAGCCGATTATTTGTTTTTCACAGGACTACAAGGAGATATGTCATGACTGAAAAAAATTAACACGTTCAAAATTGATCTTTTCTTTAGTTTCTATAGAAATTGGAATTATTACAGGGAACTACATATTACACGCAAATGGGTACAATTCACAGAAATCATGAAAACCGTGGAAGGAATAGAGCCTTAGTAATCGGTATCGGCTATAGTCACCTGTCAGCCATGTGCCAGCTTTCAGCCCTCTATCATTGTATATACTGAGGTCAAACTAAAAGACAGTAAAGTAGACAACCACTTCATTTCTTTCTTTTAACCAAAGCTAAATGTAAACTTTGGATGGACCCGTCCACTGCACCACTGCAGCACAGTATATCATGGTAAAAGTATATCAAAGTGCATTTAAACCTTATAACATCATTGTGAAATCATGGGCAAGTAAAGATAAGCAGGGTAAATAACAGGTAAGTATGGTACATAGAGGATACTCCTTGAATGTTCATTGCATACTTTGTTTAATTTATATGAATAAGGGTGTCAAGGTTGTTATATGAGACCATCCTCACTAGTGTAAATAAACTCTGTATTTATTTGGTTTCAGATTGATTTAAACTCTACATTTCAGTTGAATGCTGTACTGGTATGGGTAGCTGTGGTCTTCAATGGTCTCTACAGCTTGTACTATTATCAGTTTGTTTTCATATTCTGGGGATCCATCACAGTCAAAATATACACGTGTCGTGTGCCATTTCTCAGGGATTATGTTTTATATGGGAACGACTTGCTTGATTTTTGCACTTTATGGTCTGAACCGGGTCAGACAGTTTGTGGTTTTGTTAAAAAAGTTATCCAGACTAAAGTTATTCTAAGAGTTACTTACTCATTTTACAAACTGAGATTAGGATTAGACCCAATTAAACCCAGTATATGTGTACAGTAATTAAAATATATATATATATATATATATATATATATATATATATATATATATATATATATATATATATATATATATATATATATATTTAAATTATTTGACAAATGTTGAAGACATTGATAAACTTTAGTGCAGCTTCTGTATATTCATAGTAGAAGCATGAGAAAAGCGTGGTAAACTGCAAAGTGTAGTTTTCAAAAGGACTTCTATGTTTGAGATCAGGCTGCCATTTGCAGAGAAAATGACTCAGTCATATGTGAGGCAGCCCATTTTTTTGACAAAAGCTACTGCTAATTGCTAAATATTGGAGCTGATAAATCTATTGTCCATCCGCTGTAAATGCTTGTACACTGCCTTTTGGTAGCAGTGACAATAGGACTTATACAGAACGTATACATCAAATGTAGAATTCTGTACTTTTTACAGCCTCTGTTGTAGTGGATGCCCCAGCGATATGATTTATTCAGTGATAACATGGGGTTTGATGACTCTGTATAAGGATACTGGGACCCCTGCACTCAAAGAATAACAATGATAGATAATTCATTAGTCAGTCTTTATCTTTTCTTTACGCTTGTGTCAACTTGGCACGCAGCAGTCCCCACTGACTTGATCATCCTTGTCAGTTGTCCTCATTGAAGCAAATACCATTTAGTTCTCCCCATGTTGTTCAAGGGGAGTATGAAAGGTAATGAAATTATATTGTGGATACAGTTGAGATTATGAACCTGAAAAATCAACAGCTTCCTTTGAATCATTCTGTTGAATCATAATTGTTTATTTTACTTCACTTTTTTAAACGCTGAAGGTAACATTAAAATATCTAAATAAATACGTGTGGGCACATTCAAGACCAGTTTACAGGTTGTGTTACGTGTTTATTGGAGTGAATGTTATACCCTAAAAAAAGCAAGCAAAGAGCCAAACTAAAAATCTTTAGCACAATTTTAGGGTAAGGAATTTGATTTGCATGTCTCTGATATCACAGATGACGTGTGTTTCTCGGTTGACAAATGAATACTGCTGTTCACTGCCCCTCTCTCCTTGGTTTGTCTGTATTATTTATTTTCTTTGCTATGGTTCTCTGCGTTTCCATGGGTTAACAGCAACAACAAAAAAAAAGAATACAGAGGAATGTTGAAGGAAGACCATACAAAAGAGTGTAGAAACTTCCTGCTTTTCTTTAGCCTCCACTCAGTCAGGAAACCCAGAGACGTGGATAGAATGGCAGGAAACTGTGGATCCTTTCAGAGGAGCATGTCAGGCTTGGCGGGAAATGGGAGGAAGACATACCTCATGGTATATCTGGACTTATTCAGAACTATTAATAAAGCTATTTACATTGTAACCGCAGACATGTACACGTATATGGGTTACGTTTATGTACAAACTATGTGTTGTATAAAAACTAGAAATATATGCTGCACTTTGTGTAGTTTGGAAGAAGCTATATACATGTTACACCACAGATGTGTGCGAAGCCTACCTGTTTATACTGGGGACTGTCATACTGTCCTTTGCACAGAAAAGAAGCCTTACAAACATTAAACAGCCATGGGAAGCAGACACATTTGACTGGACTTGTAACTCCTGCTTCAGAGATGTTGAAAATCACCAGCATTATAATTCCATCTAAACCCAGCTGCACTAGATTTGCTGACTATGCCAGTACTTAAGTTAACCAAACATCTCTAGCAAGAACAACAGCAGCCATTTGTATCTGACACAGAGGGGTCCAAAGGCCAGACCTGCTGCTGTTGTTGAGAGGCATGCAGTGTGAGTGTGATTGGATGGGTCAGCGACACGGCCTAAAATGTGATATATTTTCAGCTTATATGTTTTTCATATATTAAGATGTAGGTTCACCATGTGTATTCTACAGCTATTTATTTTACATTTACTTTGCCTATTCAGCATATAAAAAATATATTGAAAATAAAACTGAATAATATTTTGTGCCACTAGATGTAGCAATATACAACACATTTTAGGAATGTTTTCCTCCTGTGGTGGGTGGGTAAGTGTGATCAAAGTTTGATCAAGTTGTTCTCAAGCCTTCACTTGTCTGACCAGTTAACCAATCAAAAATGCCTATACCAAGTTTCCTCAGCAACCTATGTCATCTTCAGCCTAAATGGATGATTCCTGAAGCTCTTGAACCTAAAGCCACTAAAATGCCTACCTTATAATCAAAATGGCACATTACAAATTTTAAACAGTACTGCAATCCCACCTGAAAGGGTCTAATGTGCCTTTTAAAGAAAACTTTCCTGGGTTTAAATAAATAAAATGAAGTCACATCCAGTGACTACATTCTCAGACTCCTTTTCATGCAGCCTAGTCTCCATTGTTAGCCCTGCTGTAAACAGTCCATTGGGTTTATTTTTTTGGCAGGGAGAAACAAAGGTAAATAGCTTTGAGAAAAGATCACATCAGAGTTTGGCTCTGAAGCCCCAGTCTGTGCCAGCAGCCAGATGTTGCCCCTGTAACCCTGTTGCAATGGTTGCTAAGGAAGTGGTGGTATCCAGGCTGTAATTTGTAAGTAAAAATCTAATTTTGCTGATTAAGGACAATTGTTCCAGCGACAACAATGACAAACGATGGAAATGTGGTAAATGTAATGATCAAACTTTGTAGTTCGTCCAGATTAGTGAAAAAAAAACAAAAAACATAGTTATTCACTCTATAGAACTGATCTGGTCATCTGCTTGAAGCCACCTGTCTGTGGGCTAAGCAGACAGGAAACCACTCTGTTTATTACAAAGTCACCTTAAAGCCATGAAAAACTTAAATTTGGAATCTCACTTGTGTATTCATAATCCATAAAACATTCATTGAAGCAAATTATCAAGTCACTGGCATACATTTTGAATCCTTTAGTTATACATTTTGAATCTGAAGAATGTAGACTTAGTTGGCTCAGGTTGGAACCAAAGCCAGGTTCTACAGGTTAAAGGGGAGGAGCTAACCAATCACTACTGCAGTGATTGTCCAATGGAAGAGCCCCTAGAGCCGAGCTATAAGTAGTGATTCTGTTGTCCCAGTTACCTCCTCTTCCCCTCTCTCTCCCTCCAGGGGATCCCTGGCACGTTTGTAAGTACACGGCAAGTTTGTTACATGCTTGGCTTGCCAGTGAAACAAGGCACGAGCCAGCCCCTCCGGGCTAGAGAAAGTAGCTAATTGATTCTCTTTACAGCCTCTCTCTCTCTCTCTCTCTCTCTCACTCACTCACCCACTCATGCTAATGGAGATCAGCATGTCGAGTGGTTTTTCAGAATGCTTTTCCATTTGCTGGGCAGTGACAGCACTTTATCTCTGTTTAGCACAGATCAGGAGCTTCATTCTGTGGCTTTGAGCAAAGGGGTCCACTAACTAACCTTGCACAAGGAATCTTGGGAATTTAACAAGGACTGCAGTAGGAGAACTAAAGGAGAAGCTCCATTAGCTAAGCAAGTACAATATTAGCCTGCTTGTTACGTTACTCTAAAAAGTCTCAACTACAGTCAAATTCAAGAGGTTGTATCATAATTTGACTATAAAAAAGAGCCAGGCTGCGGCAGCAAACCAAAGTGATAATGCAGGGATAACAATTAATCTGCTGATTTCAATTAGAGTAACCAGTGACCCAAAGACTATCGCCTATGAGTTTAAGTTGTCCCTGCCAGCAATCACAGGTGTGGCCATTTCCCAATTAGGTAATTGGTGCTAATTGGGGAGTGGCCACATGTATAAAAGGAACAAGAAATCCTTTGTTGAGGGTAGAGGGTAGAGGGTAGAGGGTAGAGGGTAGAGGGTAGAGGGTAGAGGGTAGAGGGTAGAGGGTAGAGGGTAGAGGGTAGAGGGTAGAGGGTAGAGGGTAGAGGGTAGAGGGTACGAATGCGCAATAATGTATTGTTTTTGTAAACCTTGTTTTGGCCCTCGTGCTGTGTTTATTTGTGTGTTTGTTTAATAAACATGTGCCTACATGCTTCAGCTGCAGCTTTTCTTGTCTCTGATTCTCTCTATCTGCTAATAACATCTTGGACCACAGTGCTATACTGTCACAGTCGCTAATATAGAAGATAAGCTTCCCCTCCCCTCTACCTTTACACCGGCATGTCACAAAATAACTATGAGCAATACCTGCATGCTCCTGGTACCACTTCCAGCTGAAGGAGCCTGGCTTGAGCTCACTGGGCGCCCTGCGGGACTACCACAGCCAATGTGTTGGTCCCTGTGGAATCCCCAGCCAAGTAACTACGCACAACTGTGCCTTTACAAGGTAAGACCCTCCGGGTCCCGCTTACTGTAAGAGGTTTGAATTAGCACAAACAACCCCCCTGTTAACCTGTCATGCTCTTTGGCCCTGTTCTCATAAAGAAAATGAGCTCTTCAGCCCTACCGTTATCTCTGGCATTTACTGTACATAACACTATTTTAAATTATACATTAAAAGGTTGTATGTGGGTTATATCTGAAGGATTGTGAACCATGCATGTTATGTTGACAGTTTTATAGTAATAATTTGATTAACTGAACAAATCAATTTTACAAACACCCCTAGTGCCAAGTAGTGAAGCGATAGAGTTTTACTACAGTACATTGGTCCCAAATGCAATTTAAAACTTAACTATAAGCAGGTTCTCTGAAGCAATGATTCCAGGAGCCAGGCTAATGGACCTGCAATATAAAGTGTCTAGAGCGCTACCTTGACACTGAGTTCACTGAGAATGTTCACACCTCAAGGCAAGACAGGCGTCAATGGGCCAGTTAGAAGCCACATGCTTCAAATGATATGGACTTCACACCCACGGAGCAATGAGCACATGAAAGGTAAAGATCATCCCAGGAGGACAGAGAGTGTAAATCCTGCACCGGGCAGAGTGAAGAGCTACTTATCACTGAAAGAGCTATTTATCTTAACTACCCTGCAATAGCTACGGTATTATCGGATCAATATTGTTGTATACTGGAAGATAATTAAGTACAGGTTCCAGAAATCCCAGCATACTTCTGAGGGCGGTCAAGAAGAATGGTATGATCTATAGTATCAAAAGCAGCAGCTTGGTCAAGGAGGACAAGGACAGAGGGAGCAGCAGCATCAGCATTGAGCAGGAGATCATTTACAATCCGGAGCAGAGCAGTTTCGGTACTGTGATGTGGCCGGAAGCCACACTGCAGAGATTCAAGCAGATTGTTATCTGTGAGATGTTTCATCAGCTGGCTGGCTACAGCCCTTTCAATAAAAAAAATAAAAGTGCAAAAACTACAAAAAAAACAACCATTATATATTAACCATTGTAGAAGCAGTGTCTTAGCAAGCATATGATTTATATACTATGCTCAGCACCTTTCATCTGTTCAGCCAGGCATGCATATCCAGTAATGGCATCTCTGCATCCTTTGAATTCAGACTGATCTGTTCTAAGTGCAGTGAGCAGGCTGAGAAGGCCTTGCAATGACACTGATTGATATTGTTACTGCAAAGTGGGGAAAAAAGGTTATGAGAAAATAGAAAAAGGGGACCTTTGTTTTAAGGAGAAAATCCTGATTCATTGATTCTCCTTGGCACTAAATCACTAAAATAAAATAAATACATATCATGGTACCTTAAAAAAAACATAAGTAATCACATTTAATCTGTCTTTCCTTAAACAAACCATGCAATTATTTACTGATCAACACAGAGAGACACAATCAGTGCATGGAGTTGACCTTAAATTAAATAGTATTGCAAATACAGTATTCCACCAGCGGGTGGCACTATTATTAGGTGCAGTTTTTATCAAAGGATATCAATAACACCTTAAATGTGTTTTTTTACATGTCTATACCCTTACCACAGAAGCATAGGGGTAAGCAGGTTTTAATGTTTGGTTAGGGTTAGGGTTCGGGTTATTGCAAATACAGTATTGTGCCAGCGGATGGCACCATGGGCAATCTATATCAAAGGATATCAATAACACCTTAAATGTGTTTTTTCAATCAGGTTTTAATGTTGGGATTAAGCTTGAGTATGGCTCTCTTGAGCATAGTGCCCAGAAGGCTAAACTAAGATAGCAAAGAAATACTAAGCAATTATATTGTAAAATTGGCTGGCTAGCATTAACTCAGACTGCAGAAATAAGGCTATAATCTACCCTGTTCCTCCTAGCATTACCACTAGATGCAAAGCCAATAAACAAGCCTAGACTGAGGACTCCAGAGGCTGTCTAAGGCTTTATTTATTTCAAATGGTCTGCAAAGAAAACCAATTATGATGAATCATCTCATTTACGAGTTTCCTTAGGGGCATCACAGAAAGCAACAGTGCCATCCAATCAGCATACGCATAAATAGTGACACAATGATTAAAATAAGATGACATAGTAGGGCTGTAATAAACACACCTGTTATTCTGGCAATACCCTGATTTAGTTACATATGTCTAAGGCAGGCAACTGAACTCATTGTCAAAGCACTTCAACATACTGTAGACTTATCAGCTATAAGAAGAACACACTGTTTGAGTAACCGTAATAAGAACCACTCCGAATGATTTCAAGGATCATAAAATGCTACAGACTGGCAAATTGCGTGTAGGAGCCAAAGACCCTTCAAATAATAATCTAAGGAAGGAAATGGGCTCAAAACTGCAACACTCCCAGTATCCCAGTACAGGATCGCGTAAAGCAGTATTTCCCTAGCCAACCTGCATTGTAGAAATAGTTTATTTTTATTTCTTAAGATTACTGTTTATTGATACCTAAATAATACACCAAACAACCACTGTTGATAGATAATATATAATGTGCAATAAAAAAAAAAAAAAACCTTTCTTCAACAGTCTTTTGCTTTTTTCTTATAGGTTCCGTCATACAGAATAGCACATGTTATACTACTGTGTCAACACCTAAAGATCAGAGCCTGCCGTATTATCTGGCTTTCCATCTGTGATGATAAAACTTATTCGTGACATATGGAGCGGGACATTGAAGCCACGCCCATTCCCCCTAACTCCCATTCACAGGTGGGTCAAGCGTTTCGGGGCGTGGTTATAGGCTGGGCATTTTCTTTAGATTCATATGACAATTCTAATATTCGACTAGGGGAGGGTATTCGGGTCTACTCACGATAGAATTAGGGCGGGGTTTATAGGAATAGAGGGAGGGCTGTAGGCGGTGTAAAGCCTCAGGGCCACGCCTCCTGGGGAACGATTCTTCGGTTCAAGCACGCAGTGACTCCGGAGCAGAAGCAGCTTGCATACCAGTCTCACAAAACAGAACAAGCATGACCAAATTATAATACCAGCGGCTGTGGAATTTATTAGCTGAAGGGAGACGCCAGCAATTGCCCTCTGGTCCAAACTCTCACTTTTTTGTTTTTATTCGCCGTTAACACAACAAGGAACAATCTGTTATCTTTAATTTTGTGGAGTACTACTCTACGCATTCTTTGTGGACTACAGGTTTGCAAACTCGATTTGATTTTAAGGTAGGGTCTGGTGTACAGGTATATATATATATATATATATATATATATATATATATATATATATATATATATATATATATATATATATATATTTGAATCTTTGTAATTAACATGTGTTTCGAATTATAAGGTTTCCAGTGTTATTGTGACATTGCTAACGCCGACACAGCTGTAGTTGTACATTGTCATATCAAATCAGTGTAATGGAACTGAGATGTAGCAGCCTGAATGCACATGTCTAGGTATTGCCAGGTACAGTATTATGACTGTCCGTTTTTGTCCTCTTAAAATCTGCGTGTGTGCTTCAGCGTGTATTTTTGACTAACTCTGCGTCTTTCTTTGCAAACTCTGACGTAATGTTAGTTTGATTTGTCATCTATCTTTGCACCTAACTGTTTTACAACTTTATGTTTCCACATTTCATGTTAATCTTACAATCTCTAGCCAGCCCAACTGTACAACTGTGTGTATCTAGTAATTTAATACTATCTACGTCTAGTAGCCCAAACCAATGCACACTACACAGGTACTATGGATCTGTAAAATACTAAACATGTGTATTATTACACAATACAGTATAAAATGTGAAGGTATAAAAAAAATAAAAATAAACATCCAGTAGATTCAATTTCCCCATTGAACTAATAAAAGCATCAGAATATCAGTGTAGGGGTTGCTTTGAAATTGAAGTTAAAGTTTTGACCACGCCATCGCTGAATTTACGTGGCTATTGATCAGAGGCAGCTCATGAAATCCTCTGGGTTTATTGATTTAGGTGGCAAAACAAATTGATTTAGCCGGTAGAGCCTTCGTTCACTAAGGCTACTTGTGACTCGGTATAGACAACAGAGCATTGGTTCTTAATAGCCTTTTGAAATCCTGACACTTTCTGTTTGTCTGGGGTAAATAGGAGAAAGGGATTTTTTTGAGTTAGAAAATGACACTTGCTTAATATAAAATGCATGTTAAAAAATACATTTCAATGAAAAGGTTCATGACTTGTGTGAAAATGTTTTCAGTGATCCTGAGAAATATGATATAGTATTGGGACCTGTTATAATAAATACATTATGTATAGACAGGACTGGATTAGTTTGAATCCCATGGCATACACTATCAGAGAAATAAATACAATGCTACAGTAGATTAATGGATCCTTGGTGAGTGGCAAAGATGTAAGGAAAGGTACACATAAATGCGTTCATTTGTTTATCTCTTTGAAGACTACTCCAAGTCTTAATGTTCTAGTTTTCTTTGAATGAATCTTAAAGTCTGTAATGCATTTGAACACTGACTGTCAGTCCGCAGTTACTGTAACATACACTATAAGCTTCTTGGAAACAGGACTCGATATACATGTTGAACATAACTTGGATACCTTCTACTTTTGTTTAGACACTGTAACTGACGAGTTACACTAAGTAACTTGCATCCAAGTAACTTACACTAAGTATGTTGCAATAAATATGGATTTCTACCCCAAGAATCCTGTCCAATTCAGGGTGCTGTAACTATGCAGTGTACAAATAAACAGACTCAAGGTAACACAACAATGCCTGAGCTGGTATTGAAATCCAGGGTTTCCTGGCTCCTACAGAAGTCCCACCACTTCTACTGTAGATCAGATTGCATCTGTCTCAGCCTCTATTAAGCCCTACTCTGCCCTGGAGA
Organism: Acipenser ruthenus; assembly: GCF_902713425.1. Lineage (NCBI taxonomy): Eukaryota > Metazoa > Chordata > Actinopteri > Acipenseriformes > Acipenseridae > Acipenser > Acipenser ruthenus. Next base: position 18,633,593 of record NC_081215.1, read on the forward strand.
TATTTGACTTCACAAACCCAGCATGGGGGACAGTGGCTGTTTGTGAAAACGTATGCATTCTAGAAGGGGAAGCGACAATTACCTGTGTGTGCCAATTTCTATTTTATTAAAATAAGCAAACAAACCATCAAACAAACCCTTGAGATGATAGCATCTCATTTCAAGGGGTGTCCCAGGAGGCTACATACACATTACTGTAATGAAGCTACATTCATCCAGGCACATAAACAGTAATTACACAAGCGATATAAAAATGGACAGGGTTTAAATAATCTTTTTATGCTGATCTAGAGACAGGGATAGTTAAATGTTAGCTGAGTGCTAACATCTGGAGCTGCCTGGTGTTCCGTTGTATTATTTGGATAAGGGTTGAAGGAAGTTTAGATCCATTGTAAATTCACTGTTTAGCAAATAAGTCAACTGGCTTCTAGAGTCAAGCTCTAGTGGGCTCAGTTAATGATTTACAGTGGTGAATGTTGCATGAATTCAGCCATTGCTAATAAGCGTGCTACTGTGAAAAATGTAACATTTAATCGAATTTTTACTTGGATGTACTGTATATAATCAACAACATTGATAATTGACCATTCTAGGTGCAGTCAGCAACCAATTTCCTTATTGAATATTACAGTGTGATAATCAGTGCATTTAGGAAAATTTAGATTTTTTAAAAACAAGAAGCAAAACAGTGTGTTGGCACTTCACAAAAGTTTTCAAATACATCTGAAAACATGTGCTTGTAATATACATACTTTCCTATATAGGCTCCAAATAGGGCACTTGGGCAATTAAGTGATCAATCGTTTAATGGAGGCTTGCAAAATAAAAGCCACAGTGAATCAATAATCATTTGAGTAATTTCATTCTTTAATCTCTATTAACTATTTTAATTTGTATTGTAAAGGGCAAAATGTAAAAAAGGAAAAGAAAAAAGATCATTGCCCTTTAATTATAAAGGGCTGTGACAGTGCATTATAAGTACTGTGTATTGATTTGAAAAAGTCATTGGAGTTCTCCCATTCAAGTACTGACTTTCATAGGTCAGATCCTGCTGATTTGTGAGGAAGGACAAAGTCACTCAGAATCCAATGTGCACAGCTTGCAGGCCACTCCACCCCCCCTTCATTAGAACAGAAGTACAAATATTATCCCAGTAGAGGTCACTGTGGAGTTCAGACAAGACCTTGGAAGAGGACACTGGAAAGATCTCTGGTCATGGCATGGGTGAGGATTGAGTGGAATTTTGAAAAATGGCTTGTGTTGTTTTAATTTAAATGTAACATAACTAACAAAGAGATCTTGGCGACCCAGTAGCACTGCATGCCAAAAACCTTGCTCCATTTGCTACCAATTTAGTCGCAGGTTTTGGCCCAACCACAAGAAACACAGAGCAGTTGGATGGCTTCTGCCATTAGGAATAGCACCAAACCCCAAGTTTTGTGTCAAAAAAGCATAGATTTAACAAACAAGTTCACTTCTTTGAATTAAAGTAAATTAATAAAAACTGTAATATACTGTTGGATAATTACTACACAAATGATATAAGATTTGGCCTTCATCTAAAAGGTAGCTTGCAGTACGTGTCCAGGAGAAAAAGATCAAGCAGTTCCTGGATCTCCGCGAGCCCATCTGTTCCCACTAGCCACTCTATCCCCTGCTTCATGATGTGATGGTAGCTCCGCTAATGTGCAGAGCATACATACATACTTGAGTCATACGTACTTGACCATTTTTAGATAAAATAAAATGCACAATGAAGTTTTTTCCTGTATGGCATTAATCAATGTTCAGGGGACATGGCCTGCAGCTTGTTTCACTGGGGGTTGTTGACGACCACCAGCCAAGATCAGAATTAAAATATCTGGCCTTGGAAATGTGGGAACCAGAGAAGCCAGGCTTGGCTCTGAAATCTGTATTGAACCGTTGGTTCAAATGAAGCTTGGAAGATCCACATCAAGCATAAAAAATGTTTATTTTCCAAATGATGCCACCAAAACAACTACAACATTTGAAAGCATGGGGTATAGTGGCTGCTAGTATAATTCTGACATTCAGGTAAAAAATAATGTTTACTCAATATAGCCCTTTCCCCTGATATTTCAGAAGGGATGAGAGGACCTTTTCTGTTGAATAGCAGTCATTAAAATCCTGCTACATCAAATTAATCTATGTTACAGTATCCTAACAAAAAGACTAGGCTTTTACTTTTTGCATAAACATGAATATATCCCCTGATCTGATGTGAAGGCAGCAGTTGGAGCTTGTTTGATCCTTGATCTAGTTTACATATTCCTAATCAGCTCAGATAATTCATTCCACCTCTTGCTAAACCTCCAGTCTTTGTCAATGAGCTTTACCAGACAGGAGAAAATTAGACTATTCCATTTCCCCTGTGTGCTCGCAGCTGAGTATATATGAGGTCTGTCTGCATGTGTGTCTTATTTTTGTGTTTAAATTGTGTTATTGTCACATATTTAAAAACATTTATTTAAGAGTGATCCTTTACCCAATAATAGAAATATGATGTCACTTGGCATTTTGCATAAAATTACAAAAATAAACAGTATATAAATAGTATAAATGACACTTGGAACCTCCCTCTGCTGCATGTTGTACCCGTAGCAATCCTTTTTGATTCACAGAGTGCCGTAGTGCCTAGCAGTTTAAATGATTGAGTGAGCTTATGTACAGTACAGCTAAAACATACTGTTAAGGGAATTTAATCATACAGGGCTCAGAAAGGTCTGCTTTCTAGTAGCAAAGCAAAGAGAACACAGACAGAAGACACTAATGAATTCAATGTTACTGTAAATAACAGATTACTATGGGGCACTGGAGCCTTAACAGGATCTTTGCCAACCTGAGTTAGCAGAGCTTCTTCTGTAGCTAGGCAGTAGTCTTTGTGTGCTCATTACTGTAGAAGTCCTGTTCCGCCAGCCAGAGGAAGTGAAGTTTTTTAAAAAGATGATCCAGACAGTTTACTAATTTATACATTGGTAAGATTCTTGTTAAGAGAAGGGTCTGTTTGTATTACTGCCTGTTACAATGCAATACTGTGAATGGGGTCTGGCCAGATGGAGTACAGTTCCATTTAGCAACAAGGGGGCACATTGTCTGCCTGCACTGTAGCTGTCTAATTCCATACGGGTGAAAGACTGTGTCATTTTAAGAAGAGCAGAGAGTGATCGATCATGTGAATTAGCTTCCGCTTGCTTGGCTTAGAATAATTGGAATTGACTGTTGTCCAGTGGTTTAAAAAGAATTGGGAGCCTGGTTTCATGTACCAAGCTCATCTGCTGACTGAGTGTGAGACCCCAGGGAAAAGTCAGCCCAAGTCAATCAACCTGAGCTGGCTGTGTGAAACTGGTTAAAAACAACAAGATGACCCCCCCCCCCCCCCCCAGCTGGGAGAGACAGAGGTAATAATAGCCTGCTTTTCTAAATTATGTCTGCTCAGCTTTAGGAAATAAAAGGCCGTTTAAAAGGTGCAGTTTTGTTATACAGCTTGTTTTAGCTCAATTAGCGCTAATCCTGAACTATCTAATGTTACCCTCAAGTGAGGTAGTTTGAGATTACTGTTAATCAGTGTCCTTGATACCAGACGTTGGGGCATCAATAGCTCATTAATGTTCAGTATTATTTATGAGTGTAGCGATACGCTAAAGCCATGAAACAGGCATGTGTTTATAGCTTCAGTTTAAATCACATTGATCATTCAAGAAGCATTTGGTGGACTACAAATAACTTTGTAGTGCTATTGGTCATCACAATGCATGATCACGATTCACTGATATCCTGCTGTTTACATCCTTAAAATAGACCCCCTGTTGAACAGGGAAATGCTCATTGCTGATTACTATTCGGGCCCATGTCTTGAAGGAGAGACTCCAAAAGCCACTTAAAAGACGTGTCTGGCCTGGCTCGCTTGTGATTGATAGGTTAGTAGGTAGAGCTCAGCCAGGGAAGATAACTTTCTATTAGGAGAAGACAGAGCCAAATGCAGCCCTAATCTTTATTATTATTTGTTTATTTAGCAGATGCCTTTATCTAGCTGAGGTTGGATTTGAACCGGGGACTTTTTGGTTACAAGCCCGTTTCTTTAACCACTGGACCACACAGCCTCCACTCTTATTTCTAAATGTCACGGACCACAGTAATGTTGTTAGATAACAGCTTTATTATGATTATTACAGATATTTATTTATTTTTCAACTTGTTTGTTTTACAGGAGAAAAAAATGTAATTGGATTTAGTTGCATGTTCCATGAGAGTCTTGTGAAATGTGGTTGCTAGACATACAATACAATCCCAAAATGATGTGTCGAATAAGTTTTGTAATTTGAATGCTATTGTATTAATGATCTGCAACTATGGCTCCCTGTATTTCTTTTTGTTTGTTTATGGTATGAAATTTATTTGATTACATTTAAATAAAAAAATGATGGTATACTGATGCTGACTAGGGTCCAGGGAATTGAGTTCAAAAGCTGAAATATGTTGTAAAAATGCCTGTCTGGATACATAGATCTGGAGAAAGTCAGTAAAGTCCGAAATATCTCTTCCCCCCCCCCTCCCCCCCGCCATGCTCCATAGCACATTTGGTAACCACTGGGACCTCCCAGCACAAGACCCCCATTCCTTTAAGGGGCAAACTCTGCCCTTATGAGTTCCACCATTCTGTACAGTCACTGTTTTTGGTTCACATTGTTGCATCACATGTTCCCTTGCTGGGGAATTGAGAGTGGTTGCAGGGCCACAACAAGGTCCCTTCAGCGTGACTCCACTAACATTGCACATTAAGGTAAATTTGTATTTTTTTCATGTTACTCTGATGTGTAAAATCCTTCCCATTCCCCCTTCTTAAAGAAAAACATATTGTTACAGGACTGAGAAATCAATTGGATTGTCAGTTAGCCAGAACATCCTGGTCAAATAAACATAACAATTATATTAGATTTTAACATTGCTAGATGTTAATTTGGGTCTTGCAGGCTACAATGTTCTTTTAAAGCAGGCAAAGCTAGGCATGTCTTTGTTGATTTCAGGGTATGGGTCAATTATCTACTAAATCAGCAAACCAGATTGCTAACACCTCCCTGTTAGTCTCTTCCTAACCATTTCATTGTTAGTTTGTCATTTATTTGCTGTAGATGCAGTTTGTTGGTTTTTTTCAGAAATCTAAAAAAGAATCTGTAGTGCAGAGGGACAGTAACGATATAATCGTCAGATCCAACACCATATTTTTAAAAATCATTTGAATGTCAGGAATAATCACACATGCTTCCTCTTTGGTGATTAAAATCTTGGCTCTGGTGATTCCAGTTGTCCAGATTTTCTGGTTACACTCCCAATTCTCCATGCTGCTGATGCAAGGACCTGTCCAGTCCTATTAGTTCTGCACTTTAACTTGTTTATTTGTCAGTGACTGGCAGCTCTCAGCACTGCTGAGTAAGGTAGTCCATTGCTCTTCTTTTAATCCCCTCGTTTTCAGTGGCTCTATTTTCCAATCAAATACTGCTGTGCAGGCAGGGATGCAGTACCATTGGAAGTTCCAGATGATGGTGTGCAAAAGTGTGGAGAAATGTAGTTGCACTAGCCACATGAACCTGGCTGAGTGGGGAACTTGCTTGTTGGGGTCCTGATTCAAAATGTGGAACCTTATGCATTGCTTGTATCTGTCTGTCCGTCACACTACATGATAACTAGAATATTCTCCAAAACTTGTTCTAGCCTCCCATTGACCCCTCTGAATACTCTGTTTATTGTATAACATTTTGCAAATACAGTATATGTGACAAATACAATGCACACCGTGTTCATAAGCACTGAATTCCTAAAAAGCTTCCCCTCCCCCAATTACCCAGAAGTGCAGATGGGAATATGTCCTTTATTCTAAAGATTTACAAGCCCTGCTATGCACGCTTTGAGGGAAGGGAGCGATCCTGGCTGGGTGAATTCATTAATGGAGCCCCCAGGTAGCCAGAGCACAATGGTGGGATTTAATAAGGCCCTGATCAGTCCCTAGGCAGCTATTTGATGTTCGAGTGCCAGACAGGAAGCCAGCTTCTTTAATAGGTTGCTGATGAAAGGAAGCCTGGGAGACAATACATTTTTATAATTGCTGTATAAAGCGCAGTGTGAACATGCATGCTCCTTTAGAAAAAAAGAAACTTCTCACATTTTAAAGATGATAAAATTTAATCACACACTAAAAAATAAAATAAAAAAATGGTAGGTATCATTACAAGATATTTTACATACCTTTTATAGAGTTTATAATAAATATATATATAAACGTGTACAGCACCTCATACCAGGCCCAGCGGCAGCATGAAAGCTGTGGGGGGCATCCACTTATTTAGGGCGGGCTCATTTTGGAAAAGACAAATCAATTAGCTTGTATTCTCTACTATTTTACTTCACTGCGCTGACAATAAACAAAGAAATAAATAAATCATATGACAGCGCAATATTTTGAACTATCTACATAGCACGAATTACCACAGCTCTTTGAGGAAACGTTTTTTTTTTCATTTAAATTATTATTATTACTGCATTAGCAACAGCGGGGTGTCTGAGCAACAGTACTTGAAACGAATACAATCATACAGTGAGCAGGCTACAGAGATTGCAATAAACAGATTCCCATACACACTAAATTACTTTAAAGTAACGAATGTACATATAATGTTTACTTTCAATTGGTTATTCAATACTGAACATAAAAAGCATACGCTCTTGTAAACTATCCGCCAAGGCGAGCCTACGAAGGGGGTTCCAAACACCAGACAACTAGATATTTTTATTATTGTTATTGTGCTTTACTTTAATTTGATTTGATTAATGATTTCTCATAGATTATTTTATATCATTTTAGAATCTGAAACTGGGGGGGCACTGGCTCTAAACTGGGGGGGCCAGGCCCCCTAAGGCCTGCCTCCTACAATGGAGGAGTCAGATTCAGCCGCTACATCTCACACCACACCATTTACTGTTCACATTGTAAAATACTATTCTCTCATCTTTTTACTTTGGATACATAATACAGTGTTGTTATTGGGTTATTTTTTTGTGAGTTTACGCACATACCAGAGCTTCTGGATTGTGTTATCCACCAAGGCTTCACTTTGACAATTCTCTAAGCATTCTGGTATGTGGGTAGAACTGACAAGAAAAAAAATAAAAATAAAAACATTAACCCAATATTATGACCCAGTTTACAAAAAGTGACCCATGGTGAAACGATCAAATCTGAAGATATTTCCTGTAAAATGTACAGTAACAGGGTCAAGGTATTCGTAACATCTAACTCATGCAGGTACTGCCCAGTAGTCTCAGAAGCATCCAGTATGTAGAGTGAAAGCGGAGCATGAAGAAGGCTTAAAGTCAAAAAGTAGCCATTGTGGGTGCCTCCAGATGGCACAAGGTGTAAATAAACTGGACAGTGAACAACATTGAGGTTCTGATGAAGTTGATTTCACAGAAGGTCATGGTGTGGGAGAATTGTTGTAAACTAGGGGTGTCCAATTACAGCCCAGGAGGGCCATTCCAGGTTTAATGGGTAAAATTATATAAATTATTTACTTCAGGATCTGGATGGAGTTTTAATTGGTTCAATTAAACAATTTAGAAGAGGTTTGGAACGAAGACGAGGAGTGGAAGGGCCAACTTTGGCCGTCCTTCTTGTAAACCGGTAACAAGGATTTATGGATGCTTATGAAATTGGACTTGAGTACGGGGTAATGCAACTTTAAAATACTTAATAGAATCCTATAAAAACTGTCTAGAATTATAATCGTCTAGGGTTTGTCTACACTAGCATTTTTTTTTGCCTTGAAACTTATTCCAAGAACAAAAACAGCCCAATTACAACAGAGTAAAGGCCATTAAACACTGGATCCGTCATCTGAAAAAGTCGCGTGGAGAGCGCTGATCTGCAGTGGAGGCTTTGTAGTAAATATACCTAGTTTCAGTATTTTAATACAAAATAAATGCAATTCTGTTGTTAATTTTTACATAACTTTGAACACAAATGTGAAATATAGTATAAACTTAATTATCAGCTTAATTAACATACGCCAGATCGGATCAAATTGAACTTGTTTCGATTCCAAAATTGACGCATCACTGTCGTACGACAATTGAGGACTGAGCGTGCAAGGTGCAATAGGGAATGCACATGATCCTTTTTTCTGTTTAGACGCATGTTAAATTCGGATGCATTATCGGATCCAGTGTGCAGTGGCCTTAAGAACTGGGTGGAATCCACAGACTGCAGATTTTACCCAAGTTTGTGTGCAGAAGAGAATATAAAAATAACAGATGGGCAACTTTGGGGTTTTCACTACAATTCCAAAGCATACATGTAGTTTGAGGAGAGAGAAATTACACGCTTTGTGTTTGAGCACAAAGAGAAGCTTGGTAATTTAACTAAAAAATAGACCAGAATGAAAAACTGTTTTACTGTCCATCTCAGATATTTCCTCCTGTATTGTCTTTGTCTTCAAGTTGGTCACTCCTCTCATTCTCTTTCTGCTGCATTCAAGCTGCTGTGATGCCTTGTAGTTCAGTGTGTTAACGCACTATCCCGTACCTATTAAGACTCGGAGGACAGAAGATTGCATTATTGTCACTGCTTGTTTTAATGGGCTTCACTGTGGAGAAATATAAAGAACTTCAGGCATAATGTGCTATACTAGGCTCCACCAATGAGCACACCCCTTACCTGATGGACCAGCCCTGCTATATGGTCCTCATTCTCTGTTCCCAAATTCTATGGTAGTTTTGAGAATTTAAACCATTAAACGCATTGCCTACAGTAAGCGGCATTCCAACCCAGACTCCTACTAAGACTTTGATTGGCTGGATATCTGCACACTTTCTTCAGCCAGCGAGTGTATACTCCATACAACTTTGAAGATTTCCATTCACGATAGCTTGTCAACTTAACTTTATACTGTAGTTCTAACCCCAGTTGCAAGGTGACTGCCACTGGAAAGAATGGTAAGTATTTCTACTATTGCTGCGTTGCAATCAAGACATTTGCACTATGAAATATGGTTGGGGGGAATTTAATTGGGACATAGATAAAAACCAAGATCGGATACATACCCATGGGTATTTTTAGAAAATGTCCAGCTGCAGTATTTTCATGATTATGTACTGGGAAAACACAAACTGTTTTTGATCCTCAGGCCCTCCTACAAATTTGCCATATGTGGAATCTGATCCCTGTGCAAACCAGCTTAGTTTCAGAGCTTAAAAATATAGCTTTTCACATGTTATTTTTAGGAATACATTTCTCAAAACCTCCCACGGGCAAATATCTTTCAAGCTACCGTAGCTAATCTTCTGGGGCTTTTAGTTCAAATGCAATGCAACACCTCATTACAGTTTGTGGGGTACTATAATACAATGTGTTTGGTGGTGTAACAAAGATCATGGAATCTGCAGTATGAATGCACTCTGCAGAAACTCTACTTCAAAGAACAACACTGGAGAGTTAAGCACTCCCCGGGGTATTAACACAGATTAAAGTTCTAAACTCATATAATTTAGTTAAAAACAATACTTGCTGCCCTTGTCACTTCTTTGGATCAGTGCATTTGTAAGACTCTTTGGTTAAGCAAACACACTCTTCTCTTTAGGAAAGCCCTCTTTCAAAAGCCTAGGAATGTAGTGAAACTGATGCACGCAGGCGAGACCTGAATCGTAATATATTAGAGTTTGTTCGAATTGAAGAGATCCTGAAGCTGTAGAACTGGTTTGATATTTTAAGGTTTCTTCTGTACAGTACTTTCTCTTTTTAGTCAGAACCATATGGAAGAGAGTCTCTTTCATTACTTTAAAACTGTGTAAATGATAAATACAGTTACTATACAAGTCATACCGTTTGATCTGCCACTTATCCCACATGTACATTGGCAGGCTTGAAAATTATTCAAACTAACTTTGTTTCCATTGGCTGCAGACCAAGATTAAACCAGTTTACATTTCACGAAACCTCTGTCAAACTGTCATCTCAGTAAGGATTGGAGGCTGGTAGAGAAATCCATCTCTCTGAATCTTTGATTGCTACAGTGACAATGATTGTCCTTCTGCACATGATGGATAGAGAGGAGTGTCAAATCAGAAAAGAATACATGTCAAGGTCCTTTGACCTTTGTTGTTAACATCTGGTGGCAGATTAAATTGTAGACCAGATGGAACAGGTGGCAGTCCTAATTTGATAACGGAGCAGGATCAGATGGAGTTTTAAGGCTCAGTTTCAGAACACAGATGGAAATGGAGCAGGAGTGTCTGGCACAATTGCTTATCTACCATTTCCCAACTTCTTCTAATCTATTTAGTGTATTTTTCAGTGTCTCCAGCTTTGAATTCAACTGCAGTCTTCTGGTGTTTTTACTGTGCTATAGTCTAGAGTCCTGCGCAAGTCCGATTTTTACGACCTGCTTCCTACCCGGACCCGCTACTGCAGGACCCGACCCGAACCCACAACCTGCTGCAGCAACGTCTTCTTACCCCCGACCTGACCCGTTTTTAATAAGACCTACAACCTGATCTGAACCCTTAAGTGTTTGTCCTGTACCTACTACCTGCGTTGACTAATGCCCTCACGCTGTCACATTCACACACAGATATATCTACCATTCTCCAGAGATTGAGCTTATCCAATAGGCTATACAGCGTGGTAGCTCGCTCTAGTGGTCTGGATATATTTTAACAAAATATTAACTACTTTACTATAAAATACCTGTCTATTCCTTTCGTGCCACCAGTTGAAAGGGAGCTACACCTGTGCTTTTGCAGAGATGATGTACCAGTTTTGTAGCTGTCGTACACAAAAACATAATGACAGGATTTACAATTTTTATATTTATTATTTTAATTCGCTATGATTCCAAAACAATTCTGATTTACCTCTCGAAGTATTATCCACTACATGATATAAACCCTGCACTATCTTTTGTTTCACCACAGACATTTTTAATATCACCAAGCAGACATGATAAAAGGATCTTGCAACGTATCAAACAAGCGGCAATAGAAGCTGAGGACACTGCTTAGTCAGCTGACTCCTCCCTTATCGCCTCCTGTGCAGGAAATACCGGTACATTTACCTTCTAATACGTTATTTGGGAAAGGGTTACAGACGACTATGTTGAAAGGACAAAAACATTTTTGTTGATTTAAATTCAGACCCGAGTCTGACCCGACCCGCTTTTGCGGGTCACCCACGGGTAAATGTGGATACCCGAACCTATGCATGACTACTATAGTCCCTATCCTGGCATAACTAGGAGTTAATGTTGTTAATGCCCCCCTTATTTAGATTTTATACAAATTCTATTGGAATAATTTAGTTTTTAGAGGTTTCTCTATGGCTCCTTGAAGAAAATGCCATCTATCTATGCAACAGTGCTGTCCAACACACTGCATAATATTGTTGCAGCAATATGTTAAGACTTGACTTAGTACAGTAATTAGTAAGGACTGAGTGTGTACTGCCAAGAGCTGGGAGGTCTAATCAGTGAAATGATCCTGCTGTCCCCAGTCTTATATTCTGGTGGTTAATGCTGTAAAGTAGCGTAGAGCTGGCAGAGGCCTAGCTGTATTCAGATCTTTCCCCTTCACACCAGTTTAGACAGCAAATCTCTCATCCCCTCTCTGCCTCTATAGAAATAAGCTAATTGAGGACCAGAGCGCTGGAAAAATCTTCTGGAAAAAGATCACTTTGTACAATGCATACCCAGTAATGTGTATTACCCTGTAATCCTATCGTAACTAATAGCAGATCCCTACAATGGCAACACTTTTGCTTTGAATCAGCTTTGCTAAGCAATTTGTTCCAGATCGGGTAGCACACTCTTGCTGATAATGGTACTACTGCAAAAGATAACCCGTGTAGAGACCTTTGTGTTACTGCTGATGTCAAGTACTGTACCATCCTACGATTGACTCGTGCTCAGTACCTGCCCATTTTAAAACTGTCTTAAAGTGGGTATGGTAAACTAATAAAGCAACTGAGCATACAAACATTACACTGAAAACACATAATCATGCTGGTTCATTATATTTTACTGTTAGTCTCACAAACGGATGCAGTTGGATGAGCTCCCAATGATTAGTCAGCTGTCATTCTGCCAGCACATTGCAACACTGGTAGAAGCAGCTTAATTGTAATCACCTGTTTGTGAAAATGAACTCTTAGAAACTGCAAAGCAAACTGGGAGGCTCCCTTGGAGAATGCACAGATGTTAACAGTTGCAAACTGAACAAAGCGGTGGTGTGCGCGATCGCTGCAGGATGCTTTTTGGAGCTGTAGGAGGTCAAACCAAAATCAATGCTTGCAGCTTTATTCTTAGCATTGTGCACTCGTTAAGCCATTACTATCTGTGCCAAAATGATGCAATGTAACGGGTGCAGTTATAGTATCTAAAGTCCATGTCACATGGAACAATGTTGCTAACAGAATGGAGCTGATCAAGTGAAATACAATTATGATGATAATACATTGTACATATATAAATAAAATAAACCACACTGTTTAGATCAATTGAATAGACCACTATAAGTAACAATTAGCAAAGCACAAGTTTAAGAAAAACTGATTATCTTTCGCACAGCCTGCATTCTCACTGGAGTATTTATGAATTGTCAGAGCCCCAGTGTTGACAGAACCTAATCACAGGGGATGTCGTTTCTATGGCAGCCAGAGAGTGGCCCTTATTTTAGAAAGATGGCTTTGAGAATTCGTAAAGTATTATAGTATGGAATGAGATGTGGGGAGTAAAAAAAAAATGCTGTGACAGGTATTTACTTAAACACTTTGAAGAGTGGCAGTCCATGCTGGTTGCACCTGGTGTGGCTGTGGTTTGGTACAGTTTAGGTTGTGGGCTGACTTTGGTTTGCTAAAGAAAACATTATTTAGTTTGTAGTGGCGGGAATGTCTTTAATTATTGATTTATTTGTTGAACTTTACTGTCCCAGGGCTGTCAAGGTTAAATAGAAAACCAGTAAAGTTTCCAGTTTGGGATAATGCTTGATAAAACAGTAAGTTTACTCCTGAATATGACTGAATCTGTATTTTTTTTTATTTATTTTTTTATTTTCCTGCAGCCAGCCATAGGAGGCTGTGTGGTCCAATGGTTAAAGAAACAGGCTTGTAACCAGTAGGTACCCGGTTCAAATCCCACCTTAGCCACTGACTCATTGGGTGATCCTGAGCAAGTCACTTAACCTTGTGCTCCATCTTTTGTGTGAGACGTAGTTGTAAGTGACTCTGCAGCTGATGCATAGTTCACACACCCTAGTCTCTGTAAGTCGCCTTGGATAAAGGCATCTGCGAAATAAACAATAAATACAGAAGGTTTTACTGATCGTACAGATTACATATTTTCAGCATGATGACCTTTTGAACTATGTAAAACCTGTTTGCTTTTCTTGTTTTGTTTCATAAACTGAATTTAGGGCTCTTCGTTTTCGGTTTTTATTTTTGATCGCGTTATGTCCCTTTTTTTGAGCCGACTGTTCAGAACTCGCTTTTTGTGATCGGTTTGAATAAAAAGTAAGGAGCTATAGTACAGAACGTAATCACATGCATAAACTGCAGGAAAGATCTTGAACAAAAAATACTGCAGGTCCAAACCTACAGGACTATCGGTGGAAATATACTGAGCGAGAGTCCCGAAATACAAGTCTACAGAAGTTAAATACAGAACACCAGCCGACGTCTAGTATACATTGCTTTTATAGTACAGTGGTTTAACTGTGATTTATTACCATGATACACATTTAAAAGGGAGAAGAAAGATGGCTTGCATGGGGGAAACTCCTTCCACCCCATAATTAAATTTTAACTTGTGGAGCCACCAAGCAATGTCTTGTTTCACAGATTACTACCACTTACCATAAATAGCTCACAAACGTCTTCCATGACTGCAAGGCATCACATGCTGCAGACTGGCGGGCGCAGGTAAAGGGGGGGAGGCTTTATTAATTGGACCTACTAACATGCATCCTGTCCTTTAGGAAATGAACAGGTTGTGAGTCAAGCTCCCCCAATGGCTGTAACACAGCAAAGGTTAAGACTGCTCTCTGCACTCCAGCAGATATCAAGGACATGCTATTATGAGGCACAGTAATAAAGCTGCTGCAGTCCTACTGGGGTTGTATATTATTAACTCCACATCTGCTATAGCAACTACAACCAAATGGCTGCTTTTTATGTAGGATCTGCTTTTTTTTGTTAAAGCCCTAGTACACACTAACAAGTGAGTTGAGTTGTTCTTATTTTCTGTCATTCAGTTCAAAATTTTGTTGGTGTTAATTTAGAATTGTCCGATCTATTATAATGCATCAGGGTAGACCTTGTCAATATTGAAATGTTTGGTTATCAATATTGTTTTGGATGGACAGTGGGCTTCTGAATGTACTATGAGAGTTTACTATCTAGAGGACTGCCTGTTCAATTACAGTAGGGTGACATTGAGTGATTGGCTGTCAAGCCATCTGTATGTCTCATGTTTTTACATATATCTAGTGAATAGCTAAATCCAGCTGTGTTGAAACCTGACACAGGTATTCTTTAGCACATGTTAATAAGAGTATCAAGAATCTGGGGATCTATGCATGCACCCTGTCTATCCGTCAGTCCCACACTCACATTCAGACACAAATCAAGATAAGTGCTTATTTAGTAGTGATGAAACTTGGACATTCTTTATCAAAAGTTTACGAGAGCACCAGAATCTATAGGTATATGGAGGTATCTGTCCATCTGTCTGAACGTTAAACTTACATGTGCATGTGTAACAGGACAAAGGCAAGCGTCTAAACCACTATGCAAAAGAATCAGGCCCATTTGCACCTGTGGTTTTAGAGCTTTGAAGCTCATCTCATCTCACAACAAGGTGACGGCAGTGTATCACACACCACTGCCCCTTACACATACAGTGGATCACAACGATGTACCTTTTCATCTTAGTCACTGCTCTGATTTTGTATAGTAAGCCACTCTGAATATAAAACCATGCAGTGTTCGAACCACTAGACCAATCTACTTCCTTCTGAAAGGGTTAAACGACTGGTACCCCAGAGTGTAGAGCTGAAAGAACCCCAGGTCTCATTGGGTTAATGATTTGGAGTGCAGTATTCTATCAGCTGAACATTCCATCCGCAGAGCAGCCAATTATCAAAGCTGGAGAGGTTTTCAGTGACCGCAGAGCGAGGGAACAGCTTTTAATTTCACAGACTTTAAAACAATTACACAGGGCTGCTGTGGGTTAATCAACTGCATGTATCTGTTTTTCCAGTCCATTTTAACAATGAGCGCGGTTTGTTCTGGGATTTATTTATCTACACTCCTGATTTTAATTATAAATTATACAGCAAAAGACAGATGGCTGCAAAGACTCGCTTTGGCATATTTGTTTAAGAAAAAAGTCCCTCAATAACAAAAGACAAATCACACAACAGGAGAAATTTGATTATAAACTGTGTTTAGCAGGGATTGTTAAACCTTACAGAGAAAATGTTTCAGCCTATTTGTTCACAAGAATATGATTTCTTGAAATGTATCTAGCTTTGAAAGAAAGGCCCTCAAAAGCTTGTTATATTTAGTTTAAAATACACATTTTTTTTTACTATGATGGGTGTATGCAACTTGTTAAGCTAAATATTCACTGTGCTAGAAAAAGGATAACTATACATATTGTTTTTACTAAGCCCCTTATGTTTTTAGAAATAGTTTCTGACATTTCATTCTCCAGTTGTAAATGATGGATTAAGGAGTGCTACAGCTTGCTACTAAACTTGCAAAAAAAAATCTGTAAGTGCAAAAGGTATCGGATCATTTTTGTGGTGTTTTATTTATCCCATACAGTCTCATAATTGGTAAGGGCTATGCAAAGAACTTTGACAAGAGTGTATCCGGTTACTAAATAAAACATTTGAGGACACCTTTGTGACTCAACACTGGTTTATATAAATATCTTTCTTTTCCCATCATGTACAGTAACTTGCAGTATAGAACGGGTTAAGGTTTGCTAGTGAATATACAGTGCCTTGATCTTGGCAGTCTTCTTGGTTGAAGTTATGGGAAACGACGAAGTCTTGCACGTTATGTGACCCTTTCATAACTCTAAATAGCAAAAAGCATGTGTCTCTAACAAGCACATGCTGGATGACTCGCTGCTTGAGCTCCACTGGCTCAACAGTAGACCAGGCTTGTTCTGTTTATTTTAATACATGAAAAACAGTTGAACTAAATGAAAGGGGGGTCAGGAAAGAGAATACTTGAGTCTTGAGTCACTATAGCAATACATGCAAAGTGCATAAACAAGCTTAAAGGCTACTGTAGTGTAAACCAAGGTTATATATAGTCTGTGATATGAAGGGATTTGAACTAGTTTGCAGTACTGCTGATGCTTTTGAAGGAATAGGAATGCTGTTTGTTTTATGAAAACAGGGAATGGCTAATGATAAATGTACTTCGAAAAAAAAAAAGACATTGCAGAGAGTGGAAACTGCACAGGAGGCAGCTGGTACAGTAGCTGGACTGTGCTACCGTGACATCTCTACTTTATTCCACTACAGAGATTCTGAGTCAATCAGCAGACAACTGCATCTCTCTCTAATACTGTCCCCTTAGGTCACTAATAAACAAAGAAGCCTTCCCATTAAACACATTTTAATGTATACAGTATTATTCGTAGTGAACATTTTTTTAAAACAATTATTTTAAAATCAAGCAGAAAAATAGTCATAATTTAAGGTACAGTACTGTACATCATGTAGTTTTCTAAAATGACTTTAAGGACAAAAATCCAAAGTGTGCATTCGAGGAGAAAGAGCTTAGTAAATCTGGCACTTAATGTGATTTTGTCCATCTCTTGTAATTTGGTCACGTTATTGGGAAACAATTAGAAAATAAACTAGGGCCATTATGCAACAGTAAACAATGTTTGTGTACAAAGGCTATGGCCACACAGCCTGTACAGTATACAGTATATGGTATGTCTCTCTGTACAATATTGAATGATGGTTCTGATATGTGATTGTGTCATTCAGTTTGACTTTAACAAAGGGTCTAGGGTTTCTATTTATCTTGTATCAGAAATTCACTGAAGGAATCACTGTGAGAAAACTGTATTGAGACATGAAGAGTTGCCATTACTGTAAGTGGCCTGATATAGAAAATAGTAGACTGGAACAATGGCGGGTCATCAACTGTACTCCATATGTAATGTAACAATAGGTTTACATCAGATTAACCTGGGGGAAGGTAGGTAGAAATGTGAAAGGTGAAAGGGCTTTAAGAGTGAATGTTGTCGGTAATTGAAATGAGGGCTGCTGTCAAACAGCATTCTAAGGTCTACACTTCACCTGCCGGTGAAACTTTTGTCAACCCTGAAGTGCAGATAATGAACCCCCTGCTACCCCTCTGAGAGGCCAGACAGCAGCCTCTTGTTGTTTTTGTAACCCCCTTTGAAGGCTCTTTCGTCAACAGTAATTGCCTCCCAGAGGTTTAGCCATCGTTGGCTTACCTGTCTCAGAGCGCTCTCTCCCCAGTGCTCGACAGCTCCATCCCTGCGTTGCTTTCCTTTCATCCCGCTGCTTCAAAGCCAGGCTACGCTCTTCACAGGGAGACGGAATGCCTTCAGGGCCCATGAACTAGAAGCAGTGCATTACAATAACACGGACAAACTTACATTTACAGAGGGTTTAAACACTGTAGCACTGATTCCCCTGTGTGGTAAGGCCCTGAGTTGACTTTCCCTGCCTTTTAAGACAGATAACTAGCTTGCACCCACAATGCAACATTTTCAATACATAGCAGTACAGTATTAGAAAATGACACTGCCCCATTTTCAAAACAAAAGAAAATGCTGCTTTGCAAACCTGACGTATAGTGAAATAGAAAGACATTGTGCTGGGATTTGTCCACTTTGCTATGCCTTTGGCGTAGTACATTTACCAGGCTTTCTGGAGCTGTATGCGAGTATGTTACATCAAAATAGTGTGTATTACAACAACGTGTCTAGTATATTACAGTATGTGTAGCTCTACTGCTGGGATACCTACAAAATTTATAGCCCCCTGGCTTCATCCGTTAAGCTATCAGCAGCTCCTCGGAGCTTCTGAAGGCAAGTGTGTTTGTCAGCAGTCTCTTACTGTGTTGAGAGGTAACAGTGGAGCACTTCAGGCCAGGTCTATAGACGTTTGATGGAGCTGAATTCAAAGGGCAGATTTTCCCGTTGGCAGCGGTCCATTTCTACGGGCTCATCAATCATTGAAACTTCCACAGACGTAGTTTGTTTTCCCCCTGGATTCGATAATAACATGGCTGCCGAATAGAAGTGCAGACTGGAGTCCTCTGTTTGAGCTGTCTAGATAACAGTAGGTCAAGTGTAAAAACAAAAGAAAATCACTTGATATAAGTCCTGTTAGGATAACAGAGTGCCGACAACAAGCTTTGAATGTAATTTTTTTATAAGTGCGTGCTTAGTGGTACTGTTGCTTTGTATTAAGGAGCTGGGTTGAGACCACTGAGGCATAAAAGTCTTATCAGTGTCATGACACCCAAGGTATTAGCCAAAGCTTTCTCTGTGCTTGCCTTGGAATATACACAACCAATAAATTACTGGCAACAAGAGATGTGCTGAAAAGTGGGCTTCGATTTGTACTACTTGCTTAAGTTATACAATTTGACCACTTGCTTGTCCTGTGTGTTAAGTTAAATTGACACAGTTCAAATAAGTATGATTATTTGTTTCAAGATATATTTTCTTTACCCATGTTTATAATATTTTCAACTCCCATGCCAATAAAAATATGTGAAATTGATAGGTAATTGTATAAAGGGCAGTCTAAAGCTAAGGAACTAAGATTCTATTACCAATCCAAGATTCTTAATGTAACTCTTAATGGTTGCATGCTGGAAATTTTCTTGCTGACAGTCTTACATTGTTGCCAGTACAAGTGCTGTAGTATTCTCCACTTTACACCTGGTGTTTTGTCTAAATGAATTTGGAATTGGCCTTTGTTTAACTTCTGGGCTGTATCTGCTGGCGTTTATGGTTGCTAAGCAGCCAGAGGAAGAAAAAGCACTTCAGAATCCCTGAGCTGAGCCTGAGAAAGGATAAAGCTGTTCCAGTGACAACTTGCATTCCCAGGCTGAACATTTAGTCTTGGAGGGTATTTCACAATTTCAAAATATAGCTACTATTATGTATAGATAAACAAACCCCAACACTACACAACCATGACCATGAAATGAGACACACAGACTTTAAGATGCTTTTATAATTATTAATGCACTTATTTACTATTGATGCATATTTTCTTTATATTTTTTTAAACACTAACTCAAATTATATTCAGTAATACTGAATTGAACTAACTTTGAATTTAGACATTTTGGGGAGAAGTCTTATACACCTTTTTCATAAACCACGAGATTTATTTTTCAATGCTACCAATAATAATTATTTCAAGTTTCCTTTACTACAGATGATGTTACTGTATTTTTTTGTGTGATCAACTGTTTATTTTTTCCAAATAAAACAGTGCATGACAAAGCAAAACAAACACAAAGAATTATATACAAAAGAGCTTATACACACAGCAAAGAGAAAAAAAGTCATTCCAGCAGGAGTTTGGCCAGGGAGGTGGAGACTGAATCCCATGTCTCCACTGTCCCTTGTCTCGCCCCATTTAGTCTAGCTGTTGCCTGCTCCAGATGAACAATATCTCTGTGGCAAAGAGGGTTGCAGAGCTCAAGACAATGACAAACAACAAAGTACTGATGAAATGGTGGTTGAATTGT
Source organism: Acipenser ruthenus (assembly GCF_902713425.1). NCBI lineage: Eukaryota > Metazoa > Chordata > Actinopteri > Acipenseriformes > Acipenseridae > Acipenser > Acipenser ruthenus. The sequence continues at coordinate 18,653,421 of NC_081215.1, forward strand.
AAACCAAAGTCTGATGACAACAGTAAATAATAATGGAGGACTGGCAATACACATCGATTTGTAATGCACGGTTAAATAACACACGGTACAGGGCATATGTGATTACATCATTTCTGATGATACAGTACTGAACCTCCTTATCGTTATGATATACAGTAGGATGAACAATTGCGCCTTTATAAATGAGATCAGTGCGGTTGAACTAAAATAAATAAAGCACGATTCCTCAACTTGGATCACTGGGGGAGAAAAAGCTAAATCACAGCTTTTACTTCTTAGGCAAGGCCACCTGGAACAACACTGCTCTACCATTTCTGTGGGTACTGCAGTCACAGAGGTTTTGAATGACTAGTGGCTAGGGACGCCCTGGAAAGATTATTACATGTCCCGATTTGATCTTGTGCCAATACAAGGTTTTATTGTCCGGTACATGGAAATAATACAGCCTTTAAAGTATGGCATAATTACTAAACTGCTCTTTGAGGAATTTTAATGACACAGTTTGTAGCGACGTGATGCACTGGTGAGATGCAGCTTGATGTATTTTTTTATATTTTTTTATCTAAATTGAATCCTGGCTCCAGACATGAACAACTCCTACTTTTAATACTATTTAACTACTGACAAAAATAGGGACAAACTTTTGGTTGAAATTATGTTTCCTATTCACTGTATTATAATGCCCAAGTCATTATAGCTGAAGTAAGTAAAATTGAGGGACAGTTTTTACCTACTGTATGATTCATAAAACATTGCAATGAAATCTCTTACTGCTGACGTGTGTATGCACAAATAGCTGCTTAAAGGCTTATAATGTACTTGGATATAAGCTAGTGTCTGTGACAGTGCATTTACTCCACATGGCACCAACAGTGTCTGAGTATACAAGCACCCCAACAGCTGAAGATGAACGCAAATATATATTTGCACTACTGTGCAGTTGTCTTCAAGAATACAAGGCATATAATACAAGACCATTCTGTGCCTTGTATAAGTATATTTCAATGTGTATTCCACTCTTCCACTTCTTACACACAAGCACATGTACTTTTCTTGTCTTGGCAGTAGTAAAATAGTATTATTTGACATGTCCTGCCTCATTAAAAGTGAACAGAAATAATTTCTAAAATGGCCCTAGACAATGAGAAAGAAGATGTCATAGATTGCTTGTCAAATATACAGCAGTGACGACCTTTGCAGCAATCTCCAGGGCATTTTTCTTTCTACTTTAATTTGCAGATACATCTGCCCGGGCTCTGGGCTCTCAAGTGGATTGTATTGGTGCTTCATTTTGCTGTGTCGGTTACCTTGGAAACCATGCATTGTTAACCCTTACTAGGATGTCTTACACTGTAAGAGCATTTTTTTTATATAAAAGACCCATGCTTTTCATTAAGGAAAGAGTATACAGCAAGTGCAGAGGTCAGAGGTCCATGAAATAATGGGGAAAAGGAGCTGTGGGTTAAGTTAATGTGCCCAGCTACCTTTTAACCTCTTGAAGCTTTTTCTTTTATATATATATATATATATATATATACAGGAATTTAACCCATTGAGACTTGGATCTTATTCACAAAGGGGTCCTGTCAGCAAACATATACAATAAAACAACACAATATCATGTGTGGTACTGACTTAATCATTTTAGGAGTCATAAGCAAAGAACATTCACCCAAACATGTGCAGATCCTTAATCAGGATCAAAACATTTACAAGAGACCCTAAACAATTTACAGAGATCATTTTTAAAACATTGAAAAGAGAGACTATCAAATGTACTCGTCCTATCAAGGTTAAAAGAGTTAAATGTTTTTTGGGAGCCGATAGACAAAGGACATTTTACCCAAACATGTGCCAACCCTTGTAATGACCAGGTTGGCAGAATCACAGGAACGCAGATTATAGTTGGTATCATACCTATTAACCAGAACAGTTAAATAACAAGGCACCAATCCTTGAAGCTTGGGGTCAGATCCAGCTTAGGTCACATGTGAAATGAGTTTGGTGGTTTCCACTTAGCCCTCTATGGAGCTCAGTTCTGCACAATACTGTGATGCCTCGTTTCCACTGTACAGTCGGCTTAAGAGGAGCGTGGTTGTTTTTCCACTGCAGAGTCCGAGCTATGCAACTTGTGCCAGTGGAAGAGGGGTTTATATATGATCTTAAGTGGCCCCTCTTAGAGCAATACTGTATGGCAGGGCTTCCCAATGCTGGTCCTGGGGACCCCATGTGTCTTCTGGTTTTCATCCCAACTGAGCTCTCAGTTACTTAACTAGACCCTTCATTGAACTGATAATTTGCTTAATTAGACCTTTTTTAATTGTTCTCAGCTCATAACAAGTTGCAGAGTTCTTTATAAAATATTATAGCAAACTGTTTGAGAGCTGAAAGCAAGTAAAAAGGTCTAATCAAGCAAATTATCAGTTCAATTAAGGGTCTAGTTAAGTAATTGAGAGCTCAGTTGGAATGAAAACAAGAAGACACATGGGGTCCCCAGGACCAGGGTTGGAAAGCTCACAGTTATTTCTTCTGAATGCTGCTCGGGTGCTTTCGAGTCGGTCTCCTTTGTAGTATGTGCACCAAAATGAATCACAAGCATTAAAGAAGAAATATTTTTAAAAAGGGCCATAATTATATGGAATGATTTCCGTCGGACAGCAGAGCTGACACACTTAAAATGTGCTTCTGGAAAAGCTGCTATTGTACTGTACTCACTAATTACAGCAAGCCTGTCTTCACAATCTTGCGCAAATCTATATTAATGAGTTTGTTGACAATGCCGTGATACGTTTCAGACAAACAGAATTATGTTTTGTCATCTTGTGAATCAAAGGCACATTGGCGTGTATATAACCTGAGCCAGTCTCCATGGAGTGTAAAGCAATGTGTTCTCTTTCATTGTGTCTTTGTCGTGTTTCCTTGTTTGTTTTGTATTTTCTGTGCAGCATGTGCATGTATATAATACACTGTAGCTTTGAATGCCTACTTTGTTTTCTGATCTATCTTTCCGTGTCCCAAGTCATATCACTGTATATGGAATACATCTAGTTCTGGTGGAGCTGCAGTATGTACTGTATCTGTTTGTCATTTGCAGTTGATTATGCAGTACCAGTGCAATTTAAATTATTCATGGTATCATCTGATTAATTAGGAGAATGTCAAGAATCATAAATGAAAAGAATGTATCTGTTTCAGGTTATAATTCAGGTAGTAAGAGAACCTTATTATTACATTATAACAGTACATACATATTCTAGTTGAAACCGTATTACTTACATATTCTAGTTACTTACAACACGGCTGTGTTATCTACCTTTTAAAATTCCGAAGGTTTATAAATTATAACAAAAACTGTTTTATCTCTGATCATCTTTTGAAATGCAGTAGTTGTATAAATAATTGCTTTTGCAGCATTTTGTTAAAACCTTTTAGAGTGTATGCTGCAATTATAATTTTGATTACCTTTAATTGGGAACTTGATGTCTTTTTTATAACAATTATAAACCTTTTTCTTTCATCTCTGTCTTCAGCTCATGAACAGTAGGAGGCTGTGAAACTCGAGACGAGGAACACAATATTTTGCAGGTAAATTTTCTTTTCTTTATTTTGGTAATTGTGAATGAAAGGTTTACAAGGTACAGTACAGTTTGGCTGAATTACCTACAGCATTCGTAAACCTGCTCAACATGAAACCAGATTGTTTTAACCACTTGTAACACTGGTGTAGACATTCACCAAGACCTTTGTCTATATTGTCAGATCTGCCCATCATTACTGAAACTCACTTGTAATGGGGAGATGCACATTTTACATATTACAGAATACATGTCCAGGATTTTATTTGCATAAAAAATGATCATCCTAAGTAGCACAACCCATCTATACCAAAGCATGTGCTTGTGTCTTTTTTCCAGTCTTTTTTAGTAAAAACATTTCACTATGTCTTACTTTACTGCAGGACATCCTAATTCCTTTCCCTGAAAGCATATGTACCAGTTTTAGATTAAGAAGCAGCTGATCTGGTTCTTGACAGCTCATGTCTTCTGTATTGGACAAGACTTGGGGCTTGATGTTTGTCGTTCTCCATGGAAACTGCAAGCCTGTTAGAATCTTGTTTTAAAGGCTTCAGTCGGGATGGAGGGGCTGAAATGGCAAGAGCTTTTGCAGGACAGACAAGAATTGATCAAAATGAGAGCTAGTCAATATACACAGATTAGTAAAGAGTAGAGTAGAAGGATCAAAGTCACTGGATTAGAACAAACTACTGGGAGGAACCTGTCGGTCTGTATGTCACAAAAGTGGTAAGATATCTACAGTAACAGCCCTATTTGTAATGACATTCATGGCAGGGATGTATGTGAAAATCAAGCTGGATTCAGAGAGAGAACAGAGCCCTTGACTAACTGTACTGATAGTGTCGCCCCCTGACCTCTCTCCCACATGCACAAACAATCCTATCTCTAATCCCTTTCAGGAACTCAACTCCTATTTTGCCAGCTGTCAATCAATCAGTCAATCAATCTTTATTTTATATAGAGCCTTTCATAGTGGACCACCATCACAAAGCGCTTTACAAGATGCAGTAACAACAAGAAAATCCATAATACTTTAAATACAGAGAAATGCATAATGCATGCTATACAGTAAAAAAACAAAACAATGCATAATACATTAAATACAGTGGAAAGTGCATAATACATGAAATAGTACATTAAATACAGTGGAAAGTGCATAATACATGAAATAGTAGCAGCAACACAGCAGCTAATAGCAGATATCAGGCTTAAAGAGCATGGAAAGCAAGAGGGAACAGGTGGGTCTAGAGGGTTGATTTAAAGCGAGCGACGGTGGGAGCATCACGCACCAAAGCTGGGAGAGAGTTCCAAAGAGTTGGAGCCATGAAGCTAAACGATGTGGGTGATGTGATATATGCTGTGTCTCTCTCTCTTCCATCTCTGATAATTTGATGGAACATGTTTTGGTGACTAACAGATGGCCACCATATTGCACACTTTGAAGGAATGTTGATATTAACCTCCCCCCAACTCCCCTGCCAGAAGCCTGTTTACTTTACTTGTTTGTCTTACTGTCCCAGGACAGCTTGCAAAAGGGGAAAGGTCAGATTCTGGCGAACATTGACAGTGGAGTTTAGGTGTATGTATGGTAACTGATTTGAATAAAGTATATTGCCTATTACTGAGTGTGAAATGTGTAATGGTCAGGTTATTTAGTAAACTTGGGAATCAATTAATTTATATATGGGAGTTCATTGACAGAAACGAAACAAGAATACAAAAAAAAAACAATAGCATATTGTTATTCTTAGTCATTCAAGCTGCGTAGCATAAACAGTTTCTGTTTCCAGCAACAACAAAAAAAACTACATATTTGGTTTCAGGTCAAAATTCCGGCTGTAAAACACACTTCTTCTTCATTCTAGGAACCATTTGTATTAAAATGATGGGAAGCTTGTGTCCCAACAGCTAAACCTTTGGGGAATATAAGTAAATTGGAATTTGAACAAGATCCGCTTTCTTTTTAAGTAGTGCAACTGGGGAAGAATGTTGTTAATCAACCAAGTAACCTGGGAATTAGGTATGTATGCAACATAGAAGGAACGATCCACTCATCCTATGGCTGTTCGTCTTGTTAAATGATGACAGACTGAGAAGATGGACAGCGAGTCACAGGTTTGGTTCTTGTAATTTATGGACCTGTGAACCATTTCTGAATAGGGGAGTTCTCAGTTTGATTTGGAGGGGGTGGTGACGCAATGCTATTATTTAATAATTAATAATAAATGCACTGACGCAAATGAGTCGATCTGAAAACGCACACAGAAAGTCTTGTTTGTACAAGCTGTCGCTTGTTGCTAGTCTGGACTTGGACGCTTTCAGGAAAGGTGCTAAGTAGGGCTGCAAATAGCAACATGGAGACAAAGTATATACTCCATGAGTTGCCAGGGAGACTAAAAGCTAAATCAGGATAATCATTCATCTCACTGAGGGCTGCAAGATCTTGGTGGTACGAGAAGAACTCTGGTATAGAATATGAGTCTCCCCTTCAAGGTGTTATTGATAACCTTTGATTTTAAAATGGGGTTTTGATTGTGTTATGTATACAACAAGGTTCCGCTTTCAGAAGAAGTAGAATAATGAGAAGCCAAGACACAAAAAATCATAACGAACTGCTGTATCATGGTAGTTAGCTAATCAGAAGTACTTAACACATCTAGAATCCTTCTTTATAAGCTTAATGTATGGTCAGATGAGTAACTTGCCATTTTATTTGTTTGTTGAACTAATGACTAGAATATGCCCCTTGAGATGTCCTAGGAGATATTTCATTCGGTTAGACTATAAACATAATAAATCAACACATTTAAGCAGAACTCTTACTAGATAAAATGGTTCATTATCAAACTTGCTTGATAGATGTATAATATTGAGCAACACATTTTTCCAGTCTTTCGAGCTCTGTGTCCATTGGTGCAATAAATCTTAAAACCCTAATACTCACTTCTTCTAGACTGGAGGGCCTGTTAATGAACAAATACATGTGTGTGATTGAAAGGTATTGGATGTATTGTGATATGATGGAGCATTGTATTATGTGGTATGTCTGGTACTAGATGTGATGCCCTGCTTTTCCCAGGGGCCCACTTCTAAAGGAGATACTGAACCTCACTGGGTTTAAACCTGGTGAATGCAAAGTCAATATTTATTTAATTTACTCCCTGGGATAGTTCCCTTGAGTTAACCATCTTCTTCGCAAAGATGTCTCGGGGGAGCTGAATAATCAATCATTCTGATAGATCACCAGTTACTGTACAACACAGTATCCGTTTATAGACCAGAACACATGCAATGTTTCTTCAAAAAGAACTCTGAAGTTTAAGTTTAATCAAGTATGCAAGGCTTTTACACTGAAGGGATGTGCCTTGAAATGGATTAGCTTGTGAAGTATTGATTTCTTTACTTTTCCACTTTGATGTATTGAACTATAACTGCAATTTGACCACATGAAAGGAATAGAATTGGTAATGGAAGGCTGGTATTAACAACAAAAACATTTAGTGCTGTAGTAAGTTGATAATACACTACAATAGTTACAAGGATATTTGGGCCATATTTTCAGAGAAATTGCAGTACTGGCCTTTAACTTTTATTTTTTTAAAGATGAAAATTCCACAGTAAAAAAAGAAAACTACTTGAGAGTGCTTAAGAGACCCTCAGTTACATGACTTCAATAGTTGGTACTAGTTTTGTAAAGTCAATAGGTGTTGTTTTTACCCTTTTTAAATAACAGGAGTTCATTAAAGGTAGAATACTTTGAAAATATGGCCCATTGTCTTTTGTGACCACTGTATTGGGTTTTGTATTCCACACAAGTGATTTTTGTAGAAATAAATTGACCAGTGTAAAATCCTTTGGGATATTATTATACTGTCAGTACATCATCCTGCTGTACGTGATTCCTCAAACAGTTTCGCTGTGTGCTTCATCCTGTAAAGGTCAATAGCACGGGTGCTCTCAAAATATTGAGACGATATGTCACAGAGTGATTGGTGTGTAATTAACTGGACATCAATGTCTCTTAAGGGTGCTATTAGTGTTGGAGGTTATGTTTTATTCCAATCTTCTTGTCTGCGTTGTTGACCTTTCTATGACAGTGTGTTTCCATGATTCAGTGCCTATGCTACATGGAGGATCAGAACAAACCCCAGTTTCAATCCCCAGCACAGAAAATGGTTTGTACAGCGCAGGGATTCAATCAAGTTCACAGTGTTGCAACCAAGCAGGTGTTCGATTGGGAAAACCCTATTCCTTAGCAACCCTTCCAGAACGATCTTCAGGGCACAACACATTGTATGAGATATTGCTACCATAGTGGTAGTATTGTACCGATGTGGTCTGCTGAGGGTTCTTCTAGGGTTCTGCATTGGTAATTAATTTTATTTATTTATTTTACTTTTTTGTAAGGTTATATAACATCTATATGAGCTGCTTAATTATTGATGTGTCACAATCTTAAATGTGTTAATTTGGGTTTTGCAGGCTAGAAAGGTTGAGAACTGTCAGCGATGTGCTAGCCACTTTAAGTAGTTTTATCGGTCTTGCTGTGTGTCCTTGTTACCTATCCAGAAAATCAGTTAACCAGACTGCTTACACCACCTGTTAGTCCAGTTACTTCACGCTATATTGCGATTTAATACCAGGCTTCCAGAGGTGAAAGGCAAGAGCGTCAAACCATTGAGCCATCGTCATTAGCAAAAGCCCTGCCAAGCACTATGAATGACCGCTCACTATGAATGACACATGCACATTCTTGGACTTTGTGATAGATTTCTACACCAAACTTCCCACATAGTCCCATGCTATTGACAGAGTTATGGCAGATGTTTCTATTTCTTTGTCCACCCTTGTAGGTTCTTGTCATGCAGGGATAAAGACAGACTGTTATAATGTAGAAAGACAGATAACGAAAGATAAAGGGGCCCTTTGGGGATTTGTAATATATGCTTATCTTCAATTAAAAACTCATAAGCCCTTGTTAAGGATATGTCTGCTGTAATTAAATCACTTCCTAGTTAGGAAAAAAGCAGAAGGGATACAGTATCAGGGATGTCACCTTTCATAATAAGCGAAAGCAGGCTGGCGCAGTGAAGGTCACAAGCAGACTGACGGGATACTGGTGCTGGGGACAAACATGGGGTTTCCATGTTCGATTATTCATTCGAATGACCTATTAAAGAAAGGAGAGTAACATCTGCACAGTAGAATGTGTGTTTTTTCCCCATGCATCATTTATGCATTGGTTACCTTTGCTTGATATCTTTTTGACAGAGCCATTTATTTATGTATTTAACATTTTATGCGCTGGAAAAGCCCTATGAGCTACGATCAGCTCATTTACAAAGGCATCCCAGGAGCAAGTTACATTTACATACAAGCATGCAGTAAACACACAGCTTCACAATGCATGTGTTATTGTGTCACTTCGCATGCAATCACGAGCTGCTTCAAATGATCAAACAACAATCTCTTAAAATGAGACGGGGACACTGTGGATCCAAGTTCTATAGGTAGCTTTAGATAAATTATGTTGTATGAACGAATACAACATAAGACACTGCAAAAGACACTGAAGGTACAAGGCTATAGAGCAGTTCTGTCCTCTATGCTGATTTTCACATAATGGAGCCCTGCCCCTATGCTTGCTCTCTCTCTCCACTTCATTTAATGTGTCATTTTGCTTTAGTGAAACTGCGCGACAGTATGAATGACATTTGAATATTTCCTCAGAAAGGTACACTCTGTCCAAACCTTTTATATATTGAAGTAGACCCAGAGGAAGGGCAAATGTGTCGTTCCCAGACATGTATATTTAATAGAGTAAAAGGAATAAAATATGAATCAAAATTCCTTAGATTGTATTGAGCAGCATGCATACTATATATCTACAGTACATCGTGCAACCTGTTCAACAGACCTGCCTATACAATTGGCTACTAAGACACTTTTATTGGAACCGTTAGGAAATAAAGGATGCCCATCATGAGGAAATCTATTACACAAAGGAGCTGAATCATGTATATGTCACATTACTGACTGTAGAGTATGTAAGACCCAGGGCAGTTGACTGTTTTTATATGGGTTTGAATAGGACATGATAGTGGACACCAGAAAGGTCAGATCATCAGACAGTAACTGCAGCCAGGTAATAAAGAACAGCTTAACATCTACTGATATGTCCTAATGTTTTTAGAAGCAACTGGTTGCTGATAGTGGAAGATGACGGCTGCAGAGGACTGTCACAATCAGTAAGCACAATATGCACACTCTGAATGCAGGAGCAAGCTGCATGAACAGAACACATTACTGAGAGTTACATGGGGTAGTTTTAAGCAACTTCCCTAATCAACTATGCTGGGAGCTGGGTTTCTATATACTGTAACTGTTATCAGAATATAATTGGAAGCTACTCGCCACTGGAGAAATGCGAGTGAGGCCACGACCCTTTTGAAAGAAAGCCTTTGCCTCCCTGTGCTAATGAAAAGCTTCTCCTTCATTAAACTAAATACCCCCCTAATGGGCTGCAGTTACACAAAGTGCACTGTTCAATAGAGATGGCTTTTTATTACACATCAGCCTTTATTGACTTGATTAGAAGAAAGAGCGTTTCACTACAGCAGGAGACTTGGCTGCGGGGGTCTGCCTGCTTGCTGGCTAAACCCTGGTTATACTGTACATGTAAGTACATACTGCTGAGGGCTGTCTGTTACCGGTTAAAATAACCACTGGACCAACCAGTGTAGTTCACATGGCAGCCAAACACAATGCATGCTGCATTTAGAGGAATATTGGAGCTATTTGAAGGAATTACAAAATGTAAATTATACAAAAACCTAATGCATATACAGGCAATTATTTGACCTTTTAAGAGCTGAATTCTTAACCACTGTACAAGAGGTCAGCAGTTATAGAGCTCTTAATCGCCTCTCACCGGCAGAGGTCAGAATCTGTTCTACAGTTGCAACAGGGGCAATGTGTATTTTTTTCCAGAACTGTATGTAGATACAAGTACTGTGTTCTAATTCCTGTGGTATACCGTTATATCTCTTCATGAGAGGATAGCTGTGGTATCTCTTTTTCCCTTCTGTAATTGCCCTGTTATTTTGGTCCTTGGAACTGACTCCCCATTCCCTAGCCCTAAAATCACAGGCTGCTTAATAAGGGCTTTATTAGATCAAGGAAAGCCCAAAAAAACTACAGTTACCATTTTGTGGTGTGCAGTCTTATGTTACTGTAGGCTGGAGTGTGTTGGTGTGTTATGTCTTCTTCAAAGACTTCCATGTCCTTTTTATATTCTGTGAAGAGAGAAAGTCACTCGCAGTGTACACTAACACTTAATTAACCAGTCACCAAAGAGACTGGAAACTGGTGGCTGCTTATTCAAGGGTTACCCTGCCAATCACTGTCTATTACCGTTTTGACTGAATAACAATGTGTCTCCTCAATAAGGTAATGAAGTTCATTTCAAGGTTACTCCATCTTGGCCCCATGCAGTTCTTTCAAACTCTGTCGATTTTTTATTATTTTTTTTTTATTGGATTTAGCCAGCAATATCTTTTTAAATTCAATTCCCAATTCCCACTCCCTTTTAATTAATTCCAACACACCATTGATGAAAATTGCAATTAGCAGTATTCTGTTAAAATTAGCTTCTCACAGTGGCAACGCAATACTTCAGTTAGTCACTAACTGAAGTTTAGTATAAGATTTTTAGTTTACTATATTAAATAATGCCATGTTACAGAGCCTGATACATTTTGCTTTTAAATTAAACTTTAATATAGGATATTATACACGCATGTTACCCTGAGCTTATAAATCACACTTTCAGATGCGTTTCTCTTTATTTTTCGGTACAGTGGAATGAAGACCTTGTTTTCTGTTTGTTTCTTTTCTGAACACCTCGAAGCGCTGTGTGCCTGCATTGTTCTGGTCTCCTTCAGGACACCACTCTAATCAGATGCAAATCTAGAGGAGCTTCTGGCTCATCAGACATTTTAAACAGTCAATGAACTGTGTGTTCCCTGGTGTATTCACAGCAGCTTGCAGGGGCTGACAGACGAGCAAGGCCATGGAGGGGGACTGTCTGAGCTGCGTCAAGTACCTCATGTTCATTTTCAACTTCTTTATCTTTGTAAGTAACTTCCTCGCAATATTACTGTTTTTTTTTGTATATTGTTAAACAATATACCAATAAGAAGCATACAGAATGTTATTACTATTTATTCTAGGTAAACAGGTTTAGGGGACTGCTTTTTAAATGTCTTTAACACCTAATCAATTCTGTGACAAATGTTTCCACTAGTCTTTCTCAATGTCTGCCTTTAATGGCAAGGCCTTTCCATTCCTTTCTCTATCAGTTCTGTGGCTGTCAGCAACCCCTCTCTCAGACAGTCGCCAGCGTCCAGCATCTGATGTCAATCAGGACACAGCACAATCTCCCGGTGCCACTGTGTGAGAGTGACAGCATGCTAATGTGACATTATAACAGTGTATGTTCATGAACTACAGTAGGACAAGGATCTCATTTTTAATGTCAGAACCTCCAGAGCTTTCAAAATCCACTGCACATATAACTCTGGATATTTTGTACTGCTCTGATCAGTTTGTGAAGAATGCAGTGTTGCTAAGCTACTATTGATTACTTGAGACCATCTTCCAGTGATCAGCTTCAAGACGTCTATACAATCGTCTTTTAAATGGCAGCTAAAGCTAAAAACAAACGACTTCTTTTTTTTTTTTTTTTTTGCAACCTCAGTTTGTCTGAGATTATAGAGGGGCCTGTTTTATTGTTAATGTTAAATTAATATTATTAAAACAAGAACTTTGAAAACCACAATAAAAGTCCATAGGAATAAAAAGGCAAGTTTTTGGAGTTCAGCTAAATATGGATACCTACATGAGAAATTTAATCAATCCTCTGTGATTTTTTTTTTTTATTGGTCCTAAACTAATGTAAAATTAATTGAAAACCCTCATAAGTGAAGTAGCAAATCCAAATACAATTTTGAGACAAGTTAATCAGAAACTTCAGTAGTCAGGATAATGTGGCATGTGGCTCTCCATCTAGGTTAACGCATCTGAAGTTATATCCCAGCACTTAGGAAGCAGCCACAGTATGTTAGGTCAGCAGTGATCCTGTTATCTAGCTCTCCACTGACCTCTAGTGGTTGTGTGTTTTGCAGCTGGGGGGCTCCTTCCTGCTGGGAGTGGGGATCTGGGTGCTGGTGGATCCCGCAGGGTTCCAGGAGATTGTGGCAGCCAATCCTCTCCTCTTCACCGGGGCTTACATCATCCTGGCCATGGGAGCCATGCTGTTCCTGCTGGGTTTCCTGGGCTGCTGTGGGGCCATCCGCGAGAACAAGTGTCTGCTGCTGTTTGTGAGTGTAACCCTTTAACATTGTGATGCCTGCAGTGTAGCCCTCTGTGTCTAATACTGCTCAGTCCCTATAAAAACTCTTGCAAGCCATCCTGAATCTGTACAAAAGGCAGTTCTCTCTTTTTATTTCACAATTTGATAATTCACTAATTCTGTTAGACCATGCTGACAGTACATCGTACAGGTATTCTCCTTTCCTGTATAACAGCCCTTTACTATTTCACTTTTTTCAATATTTCACATATGTTTATGTTAAGGTACATATTAGGGATGACACGTGTGCATCAAATGCTTCTTTGTATAATATTCATGCTGATCATGTGATCAAGCTTATTGTATAAAAGTCTTTGCACATGACATAATGCAATAAGCAGTGTGGAGTACTGGTTAGGGCTCTGGACTCTTGACCGTAGGGTCGTGGGTTCAATCCCAGGTGGGGGACACTGCTGCTGTACCCTTGAGCAAGGTACTTTACCTAGATTGCTCCAGTAAAAACCCAACTGTATAAATGGGTAATTGTATGTAGAAAAATAATGTGATATTGTATAAGGTGATATCTTGTAACAATTGTAAGTCACCCTGGATAAAGGCATCTGCTAATAAATAAATAATAATAATAAGGGTAACACATTGTTTTTAGTACTGAAAGGGATCTTCTTTCAAGGGCTAAAGACTTACTAACTGACTCCAGTGCATTTTTTTTCTAAGTGGGTGGAAAGGTTCTTAATGTTTCCAAACCCCTCAGTCCTGTTTTGATAATGTTTTCTCTGCACGCTGTTTCCACTGCCACATCTGTCTTGCCTCCATGCTTTAATATGTCCATTCATTTATTTGTCATTTGGCCAGCATTCAGAGTGCTGCAACTGAAGAGTCTGTGTACTGAAATATAATATCTATTTGTGGACATGGATGTATGAAAGTGTGCAGCATCTCATAAACCATGTCATTTCAAACGTATACACATTTTCCATGTTTTATATTTAACCATGTGAGATATAGAGGTCACCTTTATTGTTCATTCAGTAGGGTGTGTACAGAGTAGCTTTTCCATATACACAAACATTTGAAAGTTTAAATGTTTAAATGCTTTAGCCATAATCATAACTCTCTCTCTCTCTCTCTCTCTGTCTCTCTCTCTCTCTCTCTCTCTCTCTCTCTCTCTCTCTCTCTCTCTCTCTCTCTCTCTCTCTCTCTCTCTCTCTCCTCAGTTCTTCATGCTCATTCTCATCATTTTCCTAGCAGAGCTGGCAGCTGCAATCCTTGCCTTCATCTTCCGGGAGCATGTGAGTGTCCTATCTGCCTATTTCACTGGTTTATACCATGAATAAGTGTCAAAATAAATAATGTTATAAAATGGCTTCGATAAATTAAGTGCTGTGATTGGCTGAACAAGATCACATGACCATGCGGCTATGACACCATAGACAGCTATGACATCATAGACCAACTTATTTACCTGATCTATTAATATTACTACGCCTTAATAGTAACAATTATTTAAACAGTGTTTCTGTAAGTAAAAATGTCAACATACAACTGAAACAGCATTTAAATAACTCAACAATCTGTTTTTTTTTATGTCTGTCACTAAGAATTACAGAAATATTGGCAAATATACTGTGGTATTTATTTAGTCAGAGAACAGAACAAAGAAAACTCTGAGGCAAGCAGTAGCAGTAACACTATTCAAAAGCCATCTGAGAAATCACTGCGCAAGTCTCACTCAGCATGTAATATACTGTATACATGCAGCAGCGGCATCTACTTATTAAACTAAATAGCGCCTTATAAAACTGACTAGCGAGTATGCAATATTTAAACTTGACACAACAGATACCTCTCACGACTACCCTCCGATTTCAGAAACATATTTAAAACAAAATTAAAATCTCTCCTGCTCTCTGCTGACACAACCGTTGGGCTTTTAAAAAAGGTCGGGAAGGACTGACACTGTGCAAACTGACACGGAAGTCGTTTAGTCCACCTATCATCTAATGCTGGTTTACAATCGAGGGAATTATGCCGGTTACCGGCAGCGGTGTGAAAACAGCCTCAGAAATGATTGGTCAGCTTCTCTTGAAGACCGCAAAGCCTGAGTAGGATAATTTCCTACAAAGAAAAAAAAAAAAAAACACTCGGAAGCCTCTCCCTTGAGTGCCAGTGCAGTGCAGTGTTTGGCTGATCCTTGAATCCTCCCTCAGATGTGGGAAATCAGTCTGCTTTCAATTCACAAATGTCATTTCATCGCGAAAATTTTACTATAAATGGCGATGTTCAATGTAATGTTTATGGCAAATAAAAAAAAAAAAGTACAAAATATATGTTACAATCAAACAGTCTTCAGGGACTATTTTTTCTCAGTGGAAGGATACATATTTTTTTTCCTTAAAAAAGCCAGTTTGTGTAATTATTTTCAAAAAAAAATGTAGCCATTTTATATGCAAAATAACCCACTCCAGGGTGTGCGGCAAGACAATTCTTACTGCACTTCCTGTGTGGTTGAAGGCACTCAGCCTCATGCCTCACAACGCACCCAAGGCGTGCGGTAAGAATTGTCTTACTGCACACCCTGTCGTTATCTCTTACATCATCAATATTCCAAACAGAAAAAAAGTTACTGCTCCAGACTGCATGGTTCTGTATGGAAAGTGAAGTCTCCTTGACTTGAATAGTTTTATCTATATGAAATAGAACCACTTTTGACTGCTGTGAAGTGTAATTGGAATGCAGTTTACTAGTACAAATGGACTTGTAGCTACACCATAAATACAGTTTAATCATACCAAGTAATATTTATTGTGCAGCTACATGTAACTTGTTTTGCACAATATATTCAGTAGAATAAACATAAAGTTATACAATTAAACATTTTGAAGAGCATAATATACTGAATGTAAAATGTGTATATGCTGTCTAAACATTTGTCTGAGTGTAATGCATTGTTTAAGCATTGCTGTATTTATTAGCATGAGGTTGACGAGCGTTAACACATCTTATTGATGGTTGGTGAGAAGATCTTATGCATAAAGCATTAACATGACAGTAAATGCACTGGGCTTTCAATGCATTTAGTGGTTTTATGAACAGAACTGAGATAACGTGACTTTGTTGTTGACCAGCCCGTCTCGTTGTGTTCCAGCTGACGAGAGAGTACTTCACGAAGGAGCTGAAGGAGCACTATCAAGGCTACAACAACACAGACGTCTTCACAGCCACGTGGAACGCATTCATGAACACAGTGAGCCTCGTGGTCTATTTTGCAGCACTGATTCAAATAAAAAAAGAAAACGGTAAGCGTGAGGCTTGACCGTCATAGAATGAAGCGTCATTCCCCAGTGTGGATTTCCTCTTTCTTCTTGTGCAGTTCGATTGCTGTGGAGTGAACAGCCCAGATGATTTTGAGGGAAGCCGGTTCAGGCTTCTCTATCCGGATGACCTGGTCCCAGAAGCATGCTGCAAGAGAGACATCCACACCAGAGGGGGCGCTTTCATCAGCAAGGAGGAGTGTCTCATGGGGAACATGCTGTTCCGCAACAACAAGGTAAAGAACAACCCAAGTTAATCGCTGTGATACTTTCATAGAGGAGGCGTTTTAATGGGTGGTTTTTCTGAAATGCCTGATTAATGGAGTTTATAGTAGTACACTTGTCAAATTCAATGGCAATGTTCAATGCATGTTAACATTTATTAAATATCGTTACAGTAGCTTAATCAAAGGTAAACTGTGGATTAAGCTGAATTAACAACAATCTCTCTCTCTCTCTCTCTCTCTCTCTCTCTCTCTCTCTCTCTCTCTCTCTCTCTCTCTCTCTCTCTCTCTCTCTCTCTCTCTCTCTCTCTCTCTCTCTCTCTCTCTCTCTCTCTCTCTCTCTCTCTCTCTCTCTCTCTCTCCTCTCCTCTCTCTCCTCTCTCTCTCTCGTTGTAGGGATGTTACTCTGCTGTTGTGGACTATTTTGAGATGTACATATACATTTCTGCGGGCCCTGGCTATAGTGGTCCTGACTATTGAGGTAGGACATTTCAAAGTTGCTGTATGTATTCTCTTGTCAGCTTCCTATCTATACTAGACTTGGCTTGATACAAAGAAAAATACCCACACTCCCATATTGTGGAGGCAGTGACACCTTGTGTCCATTTTGGGGATTGCTCAGTGTTGAATTCTTCTCACCAAGTAGAGTTGTGGAGGGCAGTGGTGCCCCCCTAGTGGAATATTCTGCTGTTTCCCCCCGTTCATTTACAGCAGTGTCAGTGAAGTTCAGTACTAGTTTAATTATGTTCATAATCCAAACTACCTAATTTAAAAATATAGCTCTTGAGTGAAAGGGTTGAATCTGGAGTGACAAATATGGCGTACCCCGTCCCTACCCAAACTAAAGTTTTATCTTTTTTTTCTTCTCCTCAGCTCTTTGCCATGGTGTTCGCTATGTGCTTATTCCGGGGGATCCAGTAGGTGGCGCTGTTTCAAAAAAGACTTTTAAAAGGGGAAATCAAGAAATAGTAGATTCCTTGTAATGTAAAAAATAAGAAGAAAACATTTGTTGATTTTAATAAATTGATACATGAATGACCAAAAGGGTTGTACTTCAGGGCTGGAACTTTGAGGTGCCAAAAACAAAACAGAAAAGAAAGAGAAGAATGGCTAATTGAAAGAAGACGATGGAAGAGGCGGATTGCATTGCACTGATGTTGGGGTGAAGAGGATTTGATTTGGAGGAGCAGAGAAAGAGGTCTGCGGTGGTAAAGCAAGACCTGTACCAACCACAGCCTTTGTCCCTTGATAGAACACATAGGGCCACTTCATTCAAACCCAGTGTCACTTTGGAATCTGAAAATATCAGACAGACAGCACTGTAGACTTTGGACAACCTTGCTGATACTTTCACCAGCTTAAAATTCAGCTTCTGTGGTGCTCATTTTAACTTTGTTTTAGTATTATTATTATTATTATTATTATTTTTATTTTTATTATGATGTTATTTACAATAATACTGCTGGATTTTAGCTGAACCATATTAGTCAGTTACATATTTTAACATATTATTCCTTATCATCAGGCCATGTAACTTTCACGCTATATTCCTGATGCACTCCACAAAGCATACACTAACTGATGTTGCCATTTAAGGACTGCCTACCACGGCTTTAACTACACTTTATCACTATTCCCTTCTCTTGGCATTAGCAACATGATGACTGGTCCCCTCTTTGTTAAACACTGAGTGTTTGCTGTTATTTTCTTAATTTAATTTCGGTTTGTGAACATTTATTAAATAAAGATGTGTGTTTTTTTTCTGCTGCTTCCACCTCCCCCTCCATTAATCTGTCGCTTTGGCCTTGTTCAGGCAACATGACAAAGCATTTCCCTGTCAATTTTATCTTGGTAAAAGTGCATACCTTAAATACTCAGGCTATACATACTGAAGCTGTAAGACGTGCAGGTGATTTCACAGCCTTTCAATATCAGGGATATTGGGGGGAAATGTAACTTTAAAAAGCTTGCCCTCCTCCCTCCTGTATATCATCTTTTCTACAATGAAAACATATGTATGAATATATTAATATTGAATGCTTGATTGTGCCATTTTAAATATATATTTTCCCTTTTGTATGTACAACTTTGTATGTAAAATTGCTCAAAAATGGCTGGTAACTATTTCCCATGTATAGCCTACCATTACCCATTGCTCTATTTTTTTAAACCACTGAGTCATTTAACTGAATATTTAACTTAAAATCTCTCAATCAAAAGCAGGATTATGCCAGAGCAGCCTGTATGTACAGGGAGGTTTCACAAGTCAGGTGGTCACATGACATTGATGTTATGGCAGAGCAATGACACAATGAAGGGTAGCAATATCCTCAGATTACTGCAACCACTGGTCATGTTGATATGGGCACCATATGGAGCCCATTATCAAGACAACATTAGGCGCTGTATGGAGCATTCCTATAAGTGCACCTAACACCCTTTCATGGTTGGCCTCTTTCAATATGTTTTTTTTTTTTCCATTGCAGTACTGCAAAGTGTCCAACTTACTTTAAAATGACTGTATTTATGTCTGTTTCCTATTGACTGAGCTTCAATGTACGAAGCCAGATTGTGATTTTGATACTATGCTTGTAGACTACAGATGAATGTGATTTGTAGGTGACGTTGCAACCCGGTAATAAAGAGGTTGTCTCAATATTCATTAGCAGTTTCGTAGCTGGTTTCACAAACCTTATCATTAAAATCGAAGTTTTGGTCTGTGAAACCAGCCATAACACTTTAACCAAAACCCAAATGAAGTCACTTCCCCCCCCCTGGACAGAGCTTTGTAACTACCAATGCCAGCTGTGTCTGTATATTATTATCTTGTATTTAGTAACTTTAGGATGTCACTTGCTGTTTGTGAGAGATGTACACATTTCAAAATGGAGCAGCCAAGCACTTAAATTATACTGCATTTCATTGCTGTTCCTGACTGCATTTAGACCAACAGTGTTTATGTTCATATACAAGAAATGTAAATGTGTTTAAAACAATAAAACCTGGTTTCTAAAAATGATATGTGTGCTGTCTCCTGTTTGTCTGATGTATGCATGGATTTGGCTACGCTGTCTGGCTGCTTTATTAGAAATCCTTCATCACACTTGGCCTTGCACCTCATCTTGTGAAATGCACACAAAGCTGCTGTGTTGCTTAAGTCTAAATAGTGCCATCTATTAAAGACACATTATTTAAAGTAAAATATTGAGGCTTTTGCCAGTTTATATGTGTCACATCTTGATTATTTGTTTACAAACCTACCAATTGTTTTAAAAGAATAAATGAACAACTCATAATTATATTATTTTTTTCTTGGAAAAAGTCAGTATTGAACCCAGTACCTACTGCTCCACAGCCACCTCCCTTACTACTAGAGTTAAATACAGCACTTTGGGTTGTTATTTCAACCAAAAATGTGTTAAAACTAAAAAGAAAGTGACATCACCAGTGTGTGTGTGTGTGTACAAGCCTAAAACCCACTGATTGGCTAAACCAGGGGTGTCCAATCCCAGTCCTGGAGGGCCGCTGTCCGTCCTCGTTGTTGTTCCAACTGTACACTAAATTGCTTAATTGCACCAATTAAGCTTCTCATAAGTCCTGAATGAAACGCATTCAGTTGATTAAACAAATAAATATACCCAAAGTATTCAATTGCTTTTTTGTCAGAGGAAAAAAAGAAAAAAATACAAAAACCAGAAAAAACACAATTTATTTAACTTTTTCTTTAAGAATACAAACACAATATTCCTTCTGTAGTTTCCAAAATTATTTCAAAGCCATCAAAAACCAAAAATGCATATTTAAAACAACCATTCACTGTTCATGTAAAACATTTGATTGTTACAGCATTTAAAAAGAATATTATTCATAAAGTCGACACAAAATATTTTTTGTACTAATTATCCCATTTTATTTCCTCTCAAATTGGCACTGAACTGCAATATAGTCTGTGAAATCAGACTTGTGCACCTGCTGCTACCTAATTCAGTCCAGCGTTTAGTCCTACATCTCTGCTGTCTACCTCAGTATGATGCTTTTTAAACCTACTTGCAGTAATTCTCTAAATATAACACACACTCTAATGTATAACGCACAAGACTAACGATGAATCGTTTCAATTGACATGCACCTCTTGTGTACCATCTTAGAAAGAAAATGATAGTATGCAATATTGAATACTATACTCTGATTATACACACGTTGTGCAAAACATACAGAAATGCAGCTTCAATGTGTGCATTACACTCACAGAATTATGGTAAATGTTGAGGGATTTTTACACTGGTGCCAATGTACTTGTATCTCCTTGCCACCTCTCTGTGGTTCAGACTAACATGTAAAGATAATAAATAAATACATACATATTACGTACAAATCTTACCAACAGATCCTGTGGTTGTACTTTCGATGGCTATGGTAATTAATGTTAACCCTGTGGACGCAGTGTTGTCTATGGAAGGTGCTCATTCCAATTCTCTCTCGTGTTTTTTGAAACATGTAATTGTCATTGGTTGCTTTGCTGGTTTTGAACGTTGTTTCATCGTTGTCCTGTGCTCTTTTCCATTAGTTCATGGAAAGCACGTCAATGGTTGTCTGTTTTGCCTGACTTGGGTTTGGGGCTGGATCAAATCCTCAATGCTGTTCTGTCTGTTTTTCGGTGGATTGTAATGGGTTGAGTTGTGGTCTGATGAGATGGTGTTGACATTTTGGGGTTGGTTTCCATTGAAACCTGACTTGTATTCCTTTAAGCACAGGTTTGAGTTCCTGGATGATGGGGTACATCTCGTTTCATTCTTCGCGGTATTCCAACCAAAAGGGTTGTGGTGTTTTTTTGGTTGCATGCTTTTAGACTATCCTCTTTTTCTGATTGCGTCTCGTGGGTTTGTCTCTGTCTCCATCTACTAGACAGATTCTGCATGTGCGTAATTGCTGGACTAAAAGGGATCACAGGTAAACATTACCACAGTCATCAAGAGTTCCAGCACAGGATTCTGTTATGAACTAACATGCAAGTTTGGCTGCCAAACCACCAACTATAATTACATTATTTACTGTAAAAAAGTGTAGCTCAATATATTGATGACACTACCCAATAGTAGCCATCAAATCTGAACTGGATGGATATGATGCTGAGCACTGGGAGGCTAGGCCCACTCCAGCCTTGCTGCCCTTTATCAACATGACCATGATTTCAAACAGCATCCATATATGTCAGTCTCATGTGCTACCAAAATGATACAAGAAAGAAAGACACGGAAGCAATAGTACTATTAATAACACATAGCCTATTCAGAATTAATAAAATACCACTGTTATACCAGATATGTCCCACTTAAAATCACCAAATTCACTGCAAGGATAACTGTCTTATTTGTGCAAAATCTGCACACGAACATTCAGTCAAACAAGCATTTAGTCAAAGTATTTTTCCAGTGTGCATATTTTCTGTGTCATACAAATACTGTGCGTTATTTTAATGTTGTAATGTGTTTTCTTTTGTTCATTTTCTTTTGTTCCCTGAAACGGTTTTAATGTCTATGGTTTCCATGGTGATGCTCAAAATCTAAATTGCCTGAAGACTTAATGTTTTTTAAACTCTTTTCATTTATATTTTTGATGTGTCCTGTTCTATAAAAAAAAAAGAGAAAAAACAGAACTATGCTTTATTAATGGGGGGGGGGGATTACGTGAAATCAATTGAAAGCTCTTGTGCAGTTCTGAAAGACAACCCCACCTTTTAAAACAAATGTCCCTCTGCCCCTTTCTTTACAGGCTGGGGGCAAGTCACACAGCATAGGGGAAAACAACACTAGCTCAATACAGGAAATAGAGGACATCCACTAAATTTGCCTAAAGACTGAACTATTTGAGAGACCTTTATACTGTCTAGCCCACTTAACTTCAAGCTACTTGCACCAGCATACAACTTACTACACCTCCTGTCCTTTAAAACCACACAGTAATACCACATACACCATTCCCATCAATGCACATGAAGAATTTGAATTAAAAACGCAATTGCTGCCTCATGTACACTATCATCTAAACACACTATGATGAAGATGAAACCTCTTCCTTTAAATACCAGCAGCCCACAAACACAAAAACATATCCAAGAGCTTTCAGACCGCCATCAAATGAATCACGTTTTAAAATCGCAGTATAGCTGGTCCATATTCTTTTATTTTCATAAGAAACTGGCTAAAATCAACTGAACAGTATATATATATATATATATATATATATATATATATATATATATATATATGTGCTTGTAGTAAATAGTAAAAGGTAACCGCGTAAAGTAAATAGTAAAGGTAACTGTGCAATTAATGAACTTGCATTTTGAAATGCATCTAAAAGATGTGATTGGTCACAAAGGCAGTGATATAGACAAAAAGAGATTCTAGAATTTAAATATCATTCCATACAGTCAAGTAAATGAAGTAAAGGTTAAAGTATAGACAAGGTGGATATTGGGGATGGTGGTAATTGTAACGTCACTTGAAGTCTAAACTATGTGAAGTAAAGGCAGTTTATTGTTTAATATCCCAATACCTGCTGCACAGTGAGTGCAACTACAGCATAGTGGCAGGATAAATGTACTTCAGCAAATTCAATCCTGGAAAACGGAACAACAAGTCAAGTTAATGTGATGCATTTTTTAAAAGGGCTTTTTTTTCTCTCAAAGTGAATTCATGGGGTGCAGAACCGAGATTACTGCATCTTTTAAATTTGCCGACATGTTGATTTAAAGTGGAGCAAGACAAGTTTGTCTGGAGTTTGTTTCCGTGTTGGATTGTGAAGACTGATTTGCTTGCTTCGCCAATATATGGAGTTGTGTGTGAATAAAATGAACGTCCTTTGAACATGCTGTTGGCTTATAACTGAATCCTGTAGTGGGGCTTTGTATGGTTTAGTGGGGTTCTGTGGTTGTGTAGCTGTGCTTGTTTCTTGATCTGTCTGTTAGTGCTGCTCGGTTAACCCTAACCCTAACCCTAACCATTTTAAATCAACCCCACAATGCAATAATCCCAGTTCTGCACCCTACGAATTCAGTTTGAAAAAAAAAAACACGAATGTCAGATGCCCCTTTGGAATTGAACAATTAAAATGAACCATCAATATCCTTGTTCTCTATACAGCACCACTTGTTTTCAACTTTTGTATTATGATTCCAAACTCCAGCTTCATGTCTGTAGTACTGTATGTGTACGCTGCCTATGTGACTCAGCAAAACTTAAACATACAACTTCTTTCAATGGAACAGTAAAGGAACACTTTGTGGGGTGGAGCCAACACTAACCCCACATTATCTCACAAAGACACTGATAATAATTTCTAGTTAAAGCATTTTATTTAACTATATGATACAAGCCGGCAAAAGTCAGGATTTGTAATCCAAAAGGCAAAATTCTGACATTAAAACACATATATACAGCTACTTTTATTTATTTTTAATACAAAATGGTAATGCGACATGCTTTTAACCAATCAGCAGGAAGTAAACCCGATTGCATTCCCTAAATAGAATTGCAATCTTTTATAATCCAAATACCTTTGGTTTGAAGTGGAGGAGGATACGTATTGACTATCAGGCAGTGATTGAAGTTCTTGTAAAAACACTAAAAGGGTTAGCAGATCCTGACACAGTAGAGTGGGTAGAATACTGTAAAGCCATAAATATTTGCGACCCACATATTTGGTGAATCACACCCATAAAACCTATTTTGCACCAGAAATGTTGGCGACCTGTTGCAATATGCGAATGATGTATTTTAAGTGGAATTTTTTTTCTCCCCTATATGTGAAAAATGCATAATAAAAGGCTTGCAAATATGTATGGCTTTACAGTAAATGGAATTACACAGTATGCAACGCGGTGCAGAATTTTAGAATGCAAACTGTGATAACGTCTTGGTATGTTTCAAATATATACACGGCTTTAGCTGCTCTCTTGTTGATAATGACATCCCTTTTATTTAAATCTCTCTGAACCCACATGTAGGCGTCGATACCAGAGGCACAATATATGAGACTTATATCCCACAAATGAGGAAGACTAAAGTTCTGGAAGGTCATTTGAGCTGAAATTGGCCCCAAACCAGAGCTCATTTTCTGCCATGCTGTAAGAATATATGCCACAAGAAAATGAACACGACATTTTAAACGGGTTTACACAAAGAAGAAGAAGAAGAAGAAGAACTAAAACAGTACTGTATCTTCTACCTTTTAATGTTTGAGAAGCACAGAAGTGGCCACCGAACTACTGCAGCACCACATCAGCTGACGTTGCTTCACACAGATACAAATTGCAGTTGGATATTTTACTTAAATACAGTACATATCCACATACATATGTTGGATATGGTAATCCTATTTTAAATAAATCTACTGTATTTACTGCATAAACAAATTTATATCCTGCTACCATTATGTTCAATCATATATTTGGTAACTTTCGTTTACAATAAGTGGCAGATTTTGAAATATTAGATATTAAACTAAAATGCTATTCCTTATTTAATCCCAAATTGTATAAAAAGGCTGCTCAATGTTCATGAAAAAAATTCCACATTTACTCATATGAACAGCCTTCCAACCCTTCTGAAAAATGCCACTTCTTGCAAAAGTGGGGAGATCAGGCGAAGTGGGCAATCCTCATGTCTTTGTACAATAAACCTTCCCTTCTTCCAGCCAGCCTTGACTGTAATAATGAAGTTGCCATTCAAACATCACTTACCATGCAGTACCGCTTTGATACTAACCTCCACAAATGTTACCAAATATTGCTGAAAATGCCCATGTACTAATGTTATTGTACCTGTCTATTCCTGGCTTGTATAGACAAAGTTTGCTGTGTTGAGGATGAAATGGAAAAGGTAGTGTAAATCTGGGTCTGGTCATCTCCTGGGTTCAGATCTTCTTGGACCTGCGCCCCAGCTGGTAGTAGTAACAGAGGCTGATGCCGACGAACATGACTCGGCTGAAGACCAGGACAAGAGCCTTGTTAGACACTGTGCCGTTCTCAACCAGGGTGATGGCAGTCACTGCAGAGAGAGAGAGAGCAGAAGCTGCTTATAGGACGTGGTAACTAAGGTATTCAAATACATTTTACTTCTTTATGAGCACTGGCAACATTATCCAGCTTTGTTTTTCTTGTTTTAAGATCTCGCATGTAGGGGAGTTTAGCAGTTGCCTCTTAACATCCAGCAGCTCGTTGGTGGATGTCAGCGAGCTACTGGTCCCTGGAGGACAAAGGTCAAAATTGCAGGTGTCTGCTTGAGCTGCTGATTTTTGCCTGTAGGAGTGCCAGGGCAACACTCTGTGGAATCCCCAGTGAAGACACTCCCTTGACTGTCTGGCTCACCCTGCACACCACACTGTCGTACCTTTATCAGGTGAGTCACTCTGGACTCTTATTTGTTATCCTTTATTCCAATACAATTCTCTCCTGATATGCCAAGTAGGGTTTTGCAGTATACTGGCAATACGACAGCTATGCGGTACAATATGTTAAATCATTGTCAAAATGGACAATGTGCTCCAGATACTCTCAGCGTACACCATTATTTTCTGGCTGTGTACATTCCCAAGATGCCCGTTACTGGATCGCTATGTTTATTGAGCACAGCTCTTGCGAGTGTGTGCCTCTTCTCAAGCACCTTTTTAAAGTTCTTTAAAAAATTGTGAAATGGCTCCACTTGACTCCTAACTTTGACACTACTTAATAAATATGTTTCTCATGATGAGGTACAGAGAATAGCATAATGGTTTCTGAATTACATAGACTTTTAAAGTACTGTTCAGTAGTGAGTTTATAACTTTAAACAGCATTTAAAAAGGCACAATAAAAAAAACAGACTATTAGGAAATTCTACTTTCAACACAATAAACAAAGCTATTTTATGTAACCTTTATATAAGCTATTCAATCTTAAATATTTGGAGTGCTACCTACATGCATGTTACATTGATCTATATTGTGCATACATCGTATATTTCAATAACAATCATTCTGGTGGATTAAATGTATTGCCATTAGCATTGTGAATTGGGAACATTATTTGTTTCCTGATTCATGGAAAGAAGTGGTAAAAATCAGTACAGTATTCAACTGAAATTAATGCACAAAGCCACAAGAGGGCAGTGTTTACAACTGTAAAATATTTGCGGTCAGGCAGAGAGAACATGTAGTAGTGCCGTGTGCATCACTTAATACATATTTAGGGTTGGCTCATTCTGCATTTTAGATAACTAGACTAATGTTTCTTTCAATTTAATCTGATGGATGAACATAGCTGAAAATCATGTAAAGTGCATCATATAAAATTATAGTAGTTGCCATTGTGAGAATGCTCTATAATAGCTGGACAGAGACTGACGTCTCAGTAAATGCATTCATATTTAACCTTTTCAGTAGCTTCAATGATCTTGCCATTTTAATGTGACAATAACAATCTCTTTTCTTGCAATGCAAAATGTTTAAGATAGGTGAATTTGACATCGCATTCAGTCATTTGCCACACATTTCAGATTGTCTGTCCTAATCTAAATGCTATCAATGCACCATAACTTTCTTTAAATCATGTTAACAACTTGATATGTGTTAGTAAAAGATTAAACTGCTAAGGGGCTGCTGTTTTTGTTGCTTTTAACTGGCAGATATTATTTTTCTATTTAGAGGTACCATGTGCAATGTAATCTAATCAAGCTTCAGCCTATTCAGACCCCTAGTTTTATTTGCTCCTGTTTTACTGTGAAAACTTTTCATTCTAAACAGGTTTTACCAGGCACTATTTTAACACACATGCACAGAGAAGGGGTCATCGGGTGAAATCTAATCTAATTCTATTTGATCATTCTGAACTATCAGAAGCTTCAAATTGAAATTAGTTGTTAAAATCGGAAATACATTGACTTAATTTTTTAAAGGATCCTGATTTTTGTTAACATATGCCTTCGTTTAAACTGTCAACATATTACTAATGGTAACTTACATGTTAACACTTACTATCATCTATAATTATGAAACACTCAATACAATATGTAGTCATGAAACTCCAATGAGTTGACTAAAAGTCTTTCTCAAATATTTCCTACTTGAAGTATTCTCTAATTCTCTAATCTCTCCTTTTACCTCCTGCTTGCTGCTATCACCATTGTCCAGCTTTATTGAATTCTCTTGTGCATATAACTTCCACTTTGAATTACATTTTACTTACTGATATTATTTTGTAGCATCACTATAGTCTAGATGTTCTGTCTCCTGCGTACGAGACAATGTGATCTTCTACTGATTTAAACATTTTAAGTCTTTGAGGAAAGATTTCCAGTTGAAACATAAACCGCTCTAGTAGTATAGGAAAGATAATCTGCACAAAATAGCAGACCAAAAACACATCTAACATACTAATATACATACCTATAGGGAGAGGGATGAGAATTGAAATGTACAGTTGATGCTTACCTAAAAATTGTATACCGAAATAGCATGCTTCTGTCAGCAGTGTCCATCGGATTATCACCTTCTCTGTTGTATAGAGCGCATTCCATATGACTAGGGAGATGCCTGCAGGGAGAGCACATTGACAGGGGTCTTGTTTATCAAGTAAACTGGTACTATGAGCTGCCCTTTGAGGGTCTGAACAAGCACATTTTAAACGATTCTTCTGTTTCCACTCCTCTAACACAAGCACGTCTGTGTTACCCTGAGGCAGCCCAGGTTAACCTCAACGTATGAATGTATACAAACCTCCCACAACTGCAAATAATCTCTTATATATATACAACAAGGCAAAACCAGCCTTTTTAAAGTGTTCACTCCAGTTTGTTACTTATTCCTGTTTAATTTGACAAAACTTTATCTAAACAACTATTATTCAAGGTCTCTTGGCACTGGTATTTTTCTACTTTCAAAGAAAATTCAATAAATTGCACACAGGAGCAAACCCATTTTATATAAATGTATATAAATATAATGATATGATGGATACTTGTATCCCATGAGACAATGTCGAGAGATCTAGCAAATAACTTTTCAACGCTACAGTGTTTTAAACAGTTTTATTTTAGCACCCTAATCTATTTGAACAATTTTGTTGAATAGGAAAGCAGTTCAAGAGCACCCTTAACCCATGTAAAACTCTTGCCACAAGCAGTTGTAAGAAATACCCCATTGTTCTATGGTATTTTACGTATTTATTTTATTACATCCACTAAGGCTTGGCATCAGCTGCTCTTGGAGGCATGTCATGTTGGAGTGCTCAATTGGGATCACAGGGGTTAGTCTAATCTTAAATTGGGTAAGATCACTGTTCACAGCAATATCTTGATTTAAATTGAAACTGTCAATTCTATTTAACTGGTAAAATTCTTGACTAAACATATTTTGTCCAGATGTCAAGGTGTAGCCTCTCTGAATGAATGCCACTCTGATCCACTCCACAAAGGGTACCCTCGCTCGTGTGGCGATCCCCAGGACTATTGCCACCAAGCATCCAGAGCCTGGTGCCAATTCCCCCTTTGCTTGACAGTAGGAATGACAAGTAGGACTGTAGTCCTTTCATCTGCCAGGTGTCACTTGCAGAAAGATTATTGTAGCATTCTAGAGGTATGCCTGGCCATCTGGTTGGTACTTGATTAGGAGTGGGATTAGGAGTGGAATTTCCATCTAAAAGCAGGAAATACCGGGAATGAATGGAAAAAGCAGGTATGGTATCAGAATGTTATCCGGATTTTTTTTCCTGTTCAGATCATCGGTAAAAAATAGTGGAAATGCACAAAATATGTAGTATTTGCAAATTCCTTTGTGTGTGTGTGTGTGTGTGTGTGTGAGTCTCAGAGTCCAATTTTTACGACTCGCTTTTCACCCGGACCCGACTCGCTTTGTGGGCACCCGACCAGACGCACTGTAGCTATTTAAAAATAGATTACTGGTATGCACACAAGGACAAACTGCACACGTGGCACCTACATACTCAATGGAAGTGCATGGCTAGTATGATATTTTTTCTAATTAGTGCAATAGCTATAACCCCTTTTATGGTCTGCATTGGAATAGGCAGCATGATCACGTAAGACTTGCTGGTTAAGTTGGATAATTCAAATCTAATTTGATCCAGGACTTGCCTGAACCCTCTACCCTGTACATGGGTCTGTTTTGAAAAAGGAAAGACATACTGAAATGTGTCCTTGAAAGAACTTTAAATAAATACGGTCAGAAAACAATATATTTTATTGTTTTCTCCAGTTATGTCCAATTATTTTTTTTTATTTATTTATTTTTTTTAAATTTAGTCGTTGCCAATTATTTTTATTATTTTCTCCCAATTTGGAATGGCCAATTATTTATTACAGTCGGCTCACCGCTACCACCCCTGTGCTGACTCGGGAGGGCGAAGGTGAACACACGCTGTCCTCCGAAGCGCGTGCAGTCAAGCCGACCGCTTTTCTTTTTTCACACTGCAGACTCACCATGCAGCCACCCAAGAGCTACAGCGTCGGAGGACAACGCAGCTCTCGGGCAGCTACAGGCAAGTCCGCAGGTGCCCGGCCAGACTACAGGGGTCGCTAGTGTGCGGTGAGCCGAGGACACCCTGACCGACCTAACCCTCCCTCCCCCTGGGAGACGCTCGGCCAATTGTGCGCCGCCCTTTGGGAGCTCCCGTCCTCGATCGGCAAAGGAATAGCCTGGATTCAAACTCGCGACTTGCAGGCTATAGAGCGCATCCTGCACTCACGTGGAGCGCCTTTACTGGATGCGCCACTCGGGAGCCCCCCCCAATTATTTTTTTTTTATGCTCAGCCCACCGTTACCACCCCTGCGCTGACTCGGGAGGGGCGAAGACGAACACACGCTGTCCGCCCACTTCTTTACACACTGCAGACTCATCATGCAGCCACCCACAGCTACAGCGTCGGAGGACAACGCTGCTCTGGGCTGCTTACAGGCAAGCCTGCAGGCGCCCGGCCAGACCACAGGGGTCGCTGGGCGGCGCTCTGCCAATTGAGCGCCGCCCCCTGGGAGCTCCCATCCTCGGTCGGCAAAGGAATAGCCTGGACTCGAATCGGCGACGTCCAGACTATAAGGCGCATCCTGCACTCCACGCTGAGTGCCTTTACTGGATGCGCCACTCGGGAGCCCCCAGAAAGGTTGTTTTTAATAAAACATGTTGACAAAAGAGGATTTTAAAGAGCACAATGTTTTGTTCCATTTAAAATGTAAAGGCTCTGGGTAATTCCATTTATTCTGGCAGTTGAAAAACACTGTTTGAACTGTACAGAACAGAAAACCCAACAGTGATCCTGTGTTCAGGTTCACTAGGCATTTATTCCATTGTATTCCATACTTTTCTATTAGAAGGTTCTGGAAAGTCCAATCTAACAGCTGTACCGTCATTACATGCACAAACGATTTTTGGTTGTAGTGCAGCAGTTCTATTTACATATCAAAAGTGCTGGAGATCAATCGATACCACTGTGTTTGAAATGGCAGACACATTCAGTATTGACAGTGACAATTTGCATCTCTCCTCTGCATATGTTACAGATATATTTTGTTCTTTTGAAATACAAGGATAGAAATGAGACTCCAGTTGTATTGAGGTTTGTGCCAAAACCTGGAATGAAGTCTTTTTTTCCCCATCCCTGCATTAGCAAGCTGCAGTGTGAAAAAAATACAAGCATTCAATTTAGAGGAATTAAGTCAGGCAACCCACTTATTGGCATAATCTCAGAAGGGGACTTTATTATATCATTTTTTATATACAGATGAACCTGTTTTATATCACCTCGCTTAATATCATACCCCGTTTATTATCACGAGTTTTCAAAAACCACTCGCCATGCACCATATGTTCTTTGAGAAATTACCTCTCTTAATATCATCTCACAAACCCGCCTATTGTCATGTTTTGTGCAGCCTGCAGTTCAGTTACAAAACACCAACGTTATGAACATGTGGATCAAAACAACCATGAGTTTGTTAAAGACACTGCAGGAATACGTACAACACAGCAGGCAGCAGCAACAATAACGTACAGTAACGTGTTCTGAAGTAAACCCCACAGCCTGTTCAGTAACACCAAATCATTACAGCTGAGTAAAATCGAAGGATGGAAACATACTGAGAAGTGCCCCTCCATACAGTCTAATGGACATCTTGGTGCCAACGAGCTCCTCATCGAAGATGGCATCATACAGCTGGATAGGGAATGTGAGGGCCTGTGGAGGTATACAAAACACACAGCTTGTGGGAATCTCTTAATCTAGTAGCCCTGCCATTTACACTTTATTATTTGCCATACATACAGTCAGTTTATATAGGAGACCAATAAAAGACACTATTTGAATGATCTAAATACTACCACCTTTTAAATGTATACCTGCTCTATTGAGGAACTGTTCCCTCTACATAGCATCCCAACATATTTGGGATGGCCTCTCCTTTTGAATGCTGGCTTCTGTGAGAAAAGGTTTCCATCGATGTCTCATTCTAAGTGATAGAGGTGCCCTTTGACTGTCCACATGTCTGTCCCAGCTGCAGCTTCTTGTCTTGGGGATCCCACTCCACCGATCAGATTATTCGGAGAGACCGGTCTGCCTGCACTGGAGGCTATGCTTGTTTGTTTTGCTCTCATCTTTTGGGATACATTGTGCCAACTTTGGCAAGATCCTTGTGCTAAGTCCCTCCTGTGGAAACTGCTGAACGTAACAGTGCAACCTTTTAAAATTTGTGATCGATTTGGATGTCCAGTGTGATTCTGA
This sequence comes from Acipenser ruthenus, assembly GCF_902713425.1. Lineage (NCBI taxonomy): Eukaryota > Metazoa > Chordata > Actinopteri > Acipenseriformes > Acipenseridae > Acipenser > Acipenser ruthenus. The sequence continues at coordinate 18,685,671 of NC_081215.1, forward strand.
TCAGACTGTCTAGAGTAGTGTCTATTGATTCTCTGTGTGTAATGGATTTAGATTCTGGCAGTGTTTCAGTTCTAGCACTCCATCCGAAGATGGCGCTGTGGAGTAAATTAAGAATGCCCTCGGAATGTGCAATGTGTATCATCATGCAAATCACAGCCTCTAAACAGAAAAGGGCATGGAAACACTTATGGAAGCAATTTGTTAAATAAAATGTACATACCATTAAAGCCAAGACCGTAAGCATCACTGCGGAAACAACCAACCAGACCCTGTGATAAAACAACATTTCAATTTAACCTGGGGGAAAATGGAGGCAGCATTTAATATTTTAGCAAAGCTGGAAATTGAATTCAGATAAAGTAGGGAAGACAATACGTGCAGACACACAAACTTCCATGAGATTTGCATTCCTATCTGACCTTATTTCACATCAGTTAACAAATGTAAATGGCTGTGTCTGTTGCACAGCTTCCTATAGACTCATTGTAATGGCGTTTTAATATAGTCTTTGAAGTTAGATGTTCTAGAATATAACTACTGTATGGTGTGAATACTACTGCAAGTACAAATATTTCTTCAAACACCACCCCTCCTCCCCCATAGCCCGCATCTGAGTACATGCAGTATGTAACTTACATTTTTCATTATCATGACTGGGGTTAGTTGCTAGGTAGCTTGTAAGTAGGGTACAACATACCTGTATTCCTATTCCGGTAAGCTTTGGCCATTTAAAAGGTATTATCATTTTAAAATCCATTTCCTATATATATATATATATATATATATATATATATACACACCGTGCCTTGCAAAAGTATTCAGACCCCTGACCAATTCTCTCATATTACTGAATTACAAATGGTACATTGAAATTTCGTTCTGTTTGATATTGTATTTTAAAACACTGAAACTCAAAATCAATTATTGTAAGGTGACATTGGTTTTATGTTGGGAAATATTTTTAAGAAAAAAAACAAACTGAAATATCTTGCTTTCATAAGTATTCAACCCCTGTGCTGTGGAAGCTCCCAGTTTACACCGATGAAGAAATTGCCCTAACGAGGACACAATTACCTTACCATTGGCCTCCACCTGTGAACCATTAAAGTTGCTGTCACCTTTTCTGGATAAAAACCCCACTGTTGAAGGATCATTGGTCAGGCTGTGAATCTGAAGGAAAATGAAGACCAAAGAGCATTCTACAGAAGTTAGAGATAAAGTAATACAAATGCATAGATTAGGGAAAGGGTACAAAATAATATCCAAGTGTTTGGATATCCCAGTGAGCACAGTTGGATCAATAATCAGGAAGTGGAAGCTGCATCACACCACCCAGGCACTGCCAAGAAAAGGCCGTCCCTCAAAACTCAGCGCTCAAACAAGAAGGAGACTTGTGAGAGAAGCCACAGAGAGGCCAACAATCACTTTGAAGGAGCTAGAGTTCAGTGGCTGGGGGTGGAGTAATGATGCACCAGTCAACCATATCAAGAGCTCTGCATAACACTGGCCTGTATGGGAGGGTGGCAAGAAAGAAGCCGTTACTCAAAAAGTACCATCTGAAAGCACGTCTGGAGTTTGCCAGAAAGCATGAGAGTGACCCAGCTGCGATGTGGGAAAAGGTTTTGTGGTCAGATGAGACCAAGATAGAGCTTTTTGGCCAAAACTCAAAGCGCTATGTGTGGCGCAAACCTAACACTGCCCATGCCTCAAGACACACCATCCCTACAGTGAAGTATGGTGGTGGCAGCATCATGCTGTGGGGATGCTTCTCATCAGCAGGGACTGGGCATCTTGTTAAAATTGAAGGAAGGATGGATGGAGCAAAATACAGGGAAATACTACAAGAGAACATTCTTCAGTCTGCTAAAAAAATGAAGCTTGGGAGGAAATTCACCTTTCAGCAGGACAATGATCCCAAGCGCAAGGCCAATGCAACATTGGAGTAGCTCAAGAACAAAAAGGTGAATGTCCTACAGTGGCCCAGTCAAAGTCCTGATCTCAATCCCATTGAGAATCTGTGGCACTATTTGAAAATTGCAGTCCACAAGCGTCGTCCAACCAACCTGAACAACCTGGAGCAAATCTGCCAAGAAGAATGGGCCAAAATCACTCCGACACTGTGTGCAAAGCTGGTACATACTTACCCCAAAAGACATAAAGCTGTTATTGCAGCGAAAGGTGGCTCGACCAAATATTAATGTGTGGGGGTTGAATACTTATGCAAGCAAGATATTTCAGTTTTTTATTTTTCTTAAAAATAATTCCCAACATAAAACCAATGTCACCTTACAATAACTGATTTTGAGTTTCAGTGTTTTAAAATAAAATATCATAACAGAACGAAATTTCAATGTACCATTTGTAATTCAGTAATATGAGAGAATTGGTCAGGGGTCGGAATACTTTTGCAAGGCACTGTATATATATATATATATATATATATATATATATATATATATATATATATATATATATATATATATATATATATATATATATATATATATATATATAACTGTTGGTAACATGCTTTTGGGATGAGTTACTAAAGTCCTAAACTGCATGACAAATGCCCTTCAAACATATCAGTAGATCAACACCAAAGCAATAGAAGTCTTGTACCTGAGACCCAAAGGTTCCCGACCTGAAAATTTGATCTCGTTGCCCAGAACCTGACTGATCTGAAAAGAGAAATGAAAAGAAGTCGTTATTAGCAGTGATTACTGCAGTAAATTAAAAAAAAGACTTGTATACTAGATCACCCTTCTGTACATTTAGTAGTGCTTTTGCAGTAAAATAACCCATGAAAAAAACTTTTGAATCACCCTAACAAAATCCTCCCTTTTATTGGCAATTTGTTGTTACACCGTGTCAAAATTGCATACACAATTTTTAAACACTAAATAAATTTGTAACAATGTCCAGTACTGCATTCAAGTATTGATGCCCAAAAGCTGAAACATTTGTTATCTTGAAAAATAAATGTATTTCTCAGGATCTCATTTTGTTGCGAACAGAATAAACGAATCATGTTCTTAGAACGCTGTACTGTATTTCACAAGTAAATCCGAGGCAGGACCAGAGAGAGATGAAAACAGGCTTATGACAGAGAATGAGATTTACTGTTAGACAAACCAGACAAAGAAGGTTAACGAATGCTGAAGGTTTCCACAATTTACAAGTCAATCACGTCAAGGAATGGATTATTACAGCCTTGGGTCTGAGAGAACAGATCTGTCAACAAGCATTCTCACTGCCAATCGGGCTTTGCAGTGAGAATGCAGGTAACCTCATTTTCTAACAAACGCAATGCTCCAGGCTGGCACTGCTCCACACAGATTACCTGGTGATAGTGATGGCACAATTTACTATTTACTATTGGTGCAAGACTGTGAAGTAACACCCCCCCCCCCCAAAAAAAAAATGTGCAGAACAGCTAAAGTACAACAAAAAGAAAAAATACATCTGTGAACAAGACAGCAATCAATCAAGTAACAGTATATCTAAAATGTTTTAATGAATCAATTATGTAACAAGATTAATCAATTTGATTAATAACGCTATTTAGTTAATACTGAAACATATTAATAGCTTCAAATTAATCACAAAAACGTATTAAACATTGGCATCAATTGGATTTTTTAATTATTGTTATCAAGTACAAAAGTTAGTATGAAACGTTTCTATAAAAAAAAGCCCATAGTACAAATACGTTCAATACCACTAATTTAAGCGAAAACAACATTCTATGTACACATTTAACAAATTACTATCCCAAAAGCATGTCATTTTTTTTTTTTTTTTTTAAATACTGGAACAATGACCTACTGCCAGAGCGCTCGCTCTGCGTCCCGCCTCCAAATTGACATCTGTTAGCTCTGATTTGCGAATTTGTGTTTTGATTGACAGCCTGCCAATACTACCTTGCTGCCTGGTGACCTGTAAGTGTGGCTCCATTGACTCCATATTCAATGTGTTCAGCAGCTCATATCACTTCTGCTAAACAGGTTGAATGACTAATGACTATAGCGAGGTGATATGTAGCACGGTATGCAGGTCGTGATGCAATATGCATCATGATACATGTGATGGTCCCAATGAGCTTGAATGATGCATAATAAGATCAAATGGTCATTGATGATGGGTTTTACTTCAGATTTTTAAAATTATTTTTTTTATTAAATAAAGCAATTAAATGAGTTAGCGAGAGTATGTTTGCATACATGCCAACTGCTGGCATAAAAAAAATACTTCATTGAGGAACCATTTGGTGAACTACTGTACTACAATGCACTATGTTGTACATTTGGTCTTGTGTCACGATACAAACAATATACACTATAAGATATGTCGTGTAAAGAAAGTATCAAAATTCATCGATACACGCTGAATTTTTACACCACTAATAACCATTGTCAACTAATTTAACATGAGGTCTCTATTGGGCCTTACAGCTTTCATAGATTACATAAAACTGTACACATGAAATAGCTTCCCAGACATGACATAAATTTAAATTGGTTATGTGAGGGACTTACCAAACCAGCTGTATCTTCAGAGGAGCATTAAAAGCATACAGAATGTATTTTATATAGGATTGTATATAGTACTATGGTAATGTCAGGTTAAGCAGAGAATTGGTCTAGGAACTTCAAAAAATCCCTAGAAGAGCCGAAATGTTCATTTTTAACTTTTATGCTTGAATAAAACAGAACCCTGCAGCCATGCACTCCAGTAATGAATTATTTATTACTGTAACGTTTACATTAAATCTAATTTGTGATGGTTACACTTATAGTTACTTCTGGGAATCCAAATCCATAAAAAAAAATGACATCAGTCATCTTACTTTTAAGGACATTTATTTTTTCAGTGAAAAATAAATGTGGGAATTATTAAAAAAGCATTTTTGTTTTATTCATGTTAATCTGCAGCCCCTACTCTCCAGGAAAAACAGCTGTTCAGGGATCAGCCTGAACAGATACCAGCGCTGACATTTAAACAGCTACTGCATGGGCCTTTTCCTAACATTAAACATGTATATCTGTGCCATTGACAGTTGTTTTTACGTTAACCTTGAGGGGATAATAGTTGAAGTTCAACAACAATACTGGTGGTGTTTTAGAATTGCAGACTCGCCCCCCCCCCCCCCCCATATTGCTTCCCAATTAAGAGACAGACTAAAGTGCTTGTTGAGTACATTAGCTGCTGTGTGTTATTAAAGGCGGTTAGTTAGTCATGCATTTGTGTCAAACACCAATTAAGGGGTCTTTTGAAGGGAGGATTGGATAGATAATGAAGATATAAGTAGCTTGCAAAAAAACATGACCTTGCTTTTGTCTCAACATTCACACAATCTGCAGAAAAAGATATGTCTGTAACATGCACTTCTCTTCAGCAAGCATGGAACTTCAGGTTCTACAACTGTCAAGGGCTGCACAGTGAATAACGCCTAGTACCCCTCTGCCCCTCTGTTTTCACACTGGGCACTCCAATGTCTTACTTACAGAGATTATGTAAAGCCAGTTATTTTAGTGGACCGAAGATTTCACGTGTTTATATATTTTTTAAATGGAACGTCAGAATCTGGTATTGCAATAAAAGATTGTTCCTCAATGGTTTGGAGCAGTGTAGTTGAAAACTTGGCTATACACATTTTAAACCTACTTTACAAATCAAGTCTTTCACTGATTTGATCGCATGAGGTAACTATTGTTAATCATTAAGTCGGAAAATAATATGATGCAGGTACTGTATCGTATGTATCTTTGGACCCTAAACAGATACTGCAGTCAAGGCCTTGTTTATAAATAGCAGCTGAGTACAACAGTGTGTTTCTGGAGTGGCAAATGTCAATTTTCAAGTTTGACAGAACAGCATGAGGATACTGATATTAGATGGAACAACAACAAGGTGCAGTGTATATGGAAAAACCTGTAAAAATGTTAATACAAAAGGTACAGCAAACTTGAGCCAGTGGTTCAGAAGGTATTCGTTTAGGATAGTGTGTGTACTGTATTATTCTAAAGTCAATTAAACAAATTGCTATAAACATGTAAGAGGGTAACTAGTCACTTACTGAATTTACAGTGGGGAATGTAAGGACCTTAAGTATGAGTGAGAGAGAGGTTTTTTTTTTTTTTTTTGCTAAATGGAGGGATTTAGTAGATGGAGAATTTCAGTATAACTAATACTGTACGTGCAAAACCAGCACACACACATTCCACCTAATGGGACCACAAATCCTTAACACTATCGTTTGTGGATGAAGACTACATCTCCCAATTGTATACGTATGTGAATCAAAACTGACTTCAGCTTTGAGAAAGACTTTTAGTTGAAACATTTTGTCATTGAATTTGGTATTTCAAAAAGCCCCTGTAAACTAAAAGAAATTCTGTTAAGCGCAGTTATCTTTTCTATCCAGTGTCATGTTGCTGACATTGAAACACACACAGCTGCAGGGAGGAAGGAAAGGGCAGTCCATGTCCAGAAATAACAGGAGTTTGAATGTCAAGGACGTGCTGAGGAAAACAAACAGGTAGTAACAGAGCAGGACCAGAGAGGGGCGGCTTAGCAGGCTTCCGACCGTTATTTACAGGAACTGATTCATTACCCTGACCTCTCATCAAACAGTAACTGGATTCCACCCAACATGGAGGGCTGCAGTACCTCAGCTGAATGTACATACTCAGCACATTCATAAGAGATGCAGAACCCATGGCAGTGGTTAACTCACGGGGGAATCCTTAACAAGTAGTTTTCACTTAGGTCCACAGCCTCTTGCAGCATAGAAACATATTATATTTGATGTCTAGTGGCAGTTTTGGACAGCTGTAGGGTGTCAGAGCTGGAAGACAATGCTGTGTTCTTTCAGTGCTCGTTTACTGGGATGTAGAGTGATGGAGAGATGAGAACAGTGATTAACCTTTTCAGTGCCGAAGCAGAGAGGCCACAAGGTATTGTTATTTAAATATAAATGTTGAAGAGGCTCACATAGTAAAAGCACCATCACTTCCAGTGCAGGGTAAGTCATGATAGTATGGTGTTAATTGCACTGCCAATTTTGGCTGAGGGTCCACAGGGAGCACTGCATTTGCCTTTACAAACCCACGGGTTCAGGAGTAAAATGGTTAATCTCACTGCGCTTCTGTGACTACTGTGTGTCAGACTCCTGATTTTAATCCAGACTAAATGAGGCCTTGCCTCCTGGGTTCAGTAACTTAGGTTCTGTGGATGAAGAGGTGGCTGGCTTTATCTTCAGTCTTCCTGATTTTTTGTACGCCATTTGATTTTCTTGTACATTGTAAGTTGTAATCTTGTGAGATGTTGCAGCAAATCAAGTCAAATGGATGGAGAAGGGAACAGTATGACCAGCTCGAGAGAATATATTTTCAGCGAATAGCTTTTTATGTATTTAATATATATTTAAGCACCGTTTCAGAAGTCTTACAAGCTTTTACACGTATTTAGTATCCAGTTCACCAAAGCTTTTAGATTTTATCTAATGTTATGTGGTTGTAAAATGTTTAAACAAAAATTTAAGAAACAAAGTAATGCAATTTGTACTGCAGCACAGTATAGCTACCTTGCTTATTTGCTGTCTAAAAGTAACACCTACATCAAAGCTGTATGAGTCACCGATTCCCTTGACAGGCTCTAATAAAGACATTTCAACAGTAATGAACAAAATGAGGGAGTTCAAAAGATGTGCTTTTTTCTTATTGATTTTGTTTTTTGCTGCTTTGAAAGGTTTAAGGACATGAAACCACAGCAAACTAGGACGGCTGTGATTCCTTTTGACGTTATAATAATCTGAGATTTTTTTCCTGCAAAGCAGGAATTCAAATTCAGTTCATAATTACATCATGCTGCCTCTCCCCTGTCTACTTCCAAAACAACTTGGCAGACGGGCAGCAATCAACCTGTATGAGTCTGAGAGACGGGAAACAACCAACCAACAATAAAGTGGCCAAGACGGTCACCAACCAGTGACTGAGACAGGCACTAATCAGAAAGAGGCAGAGACGGATAGGTACAAACCAACCGACGAACCAAAACCAGAAACTGACACCAAACAATCAACCAACCAACCAACCAACCAACCAGAAAGAGGCAAAGACAGGTAATGACCAACCACATAGAGGCAGAGTCAGGATCCAAAGAACCAACCAGAAAGAGGCAGAGGGACTGGTCAACGGAACTGAGGGGGAGACACCAACCAGCCACAGGACTGAAGGGGAGACACCAACCAACCACAGGACTGAGGGGGAGACACCAACCAACCACAGGACTGATGGAAGGCCTTTAACCAACCAACCACAGGACTGAGGGAGAGGCACCAACCAACTACAGGACTGAGTCGGAGGCACCAACCAACCACAGGACTGAGGGGGAGACACCAATCAACCACAGGACTGAGGGGAGGCCTTTAACCAACCAATCACAGGACTGAGGGGGGGCGGCACCAACCAACCACAGGACTGAGGGGGAGGCACCAACCAGCCACAGGACTGAGGCAGGACCCCGCCAGCTAACCAACCAACCAACGAACCACAAGCCAAGAGAGGCGGGACCCAGTCAGCCAACGAACCGCAGGCTGAGAGGGGAGGGACCCCACCAGCCAACCAGTAACGAAGCAGACAAGCATGTACTCAGTAACAAACCAGAGTGCCCATCATTGAGGGGGAGGCACCAACCAACCAACCACAGGACTGGGAGGCGGGACCTCTCCAACCAGACGGGCATGCACCCAGCAACAAACCAGAGTGGCCATCATTGGTACATCTCAGGCAGGCACCAAGCAACCAATGAGAAATGGAGAGCAAGGAGTACATGCAAAGATTATTTTGTCATTATGAATCATCATCTCATGAGTCTCTATTATTATTATTATTATTATTTGCCATTGCAGCTACAGGGTAATCAAGTATACATAGGATTTATACAATTTAAGACAATTTAAGACAAATTCGCCTGACTCGTGTTCTGTAGATGTCTAAAGATTATTTAAAATATAAATAATTCAATAATTTTCTATAAAACAAGCTGAAAGCTTGGAAGAGGTCACGTAGGTTGTCACTGCAAGTTTTGCTGAGCTTTTTGGCAAATTACTCTCTGTGACTACTTAAAGTGTGGAGGGCTTCAAAGCATTCACAAATGTACAGGAACAAGTTAGAGTTAGGGTTAGGGTTAGGGTTATCTGATTTTTATTATATTTTTCAATAGGAAATATAGTAGGCCATTATTGAATGTATGGGGTATACTTAACTACACCACACTGCCTCCAGTCCCTAAGCTCCACTGCTGCTCCACACTGCCTCACAGAGTGTTTCATAATTAGTTAAAGCAAACCCCACACCCTTCATGTGGGTGTCAAAGCTCTATGACTTATCGAGTAAAAAATAAAATGACAACCATATTAGCATTTTGTGCACAGACTCAGAGCTCAACGGGTGGAAAGCCATTGCCTTTAGGAGAATCGCACACCCATTCTGCTTCACTAACTTCTCTATTAATAAGAATGTGCCAGGTTTCAGCGGCCTATTGTAGCACACTTGTAACCTAGCAACAGGGGAGTTAACTCTCTAACTCTACTGGAGTAAACTTACTATGGTGCATTTTGAGCGAACCTAGGACTGAGGACTGATTTGAACACCTGGCTGCAAATGGAGTTCTTTTTTCCTTATTTGAGACAGACCAAGAGATACGTAGACTTTACAAAACTGCCACTACATTCACATTCTTAGTAACTTCTCAGACCCCCAACCAAAAGTAATATTTGTAGTTTAGCTGCACCGTCACCATAATAACATCCAAAGTACAGTATCTCCCATTCCGTACCGAATCTAACCTTAGCTGGACATTCACAGACTTTCTATGACATGTTTTTGGTTATGTTGACATGGTATTAGGTATAATCTTAATTTTTAGAAAAATCCATACACAACATGTGCTATGCTGTTTAAGAATAAAATATTGATTATGATACTAGAAAATTCTTAGGGCAGCAGAGGATATTTTAATGCATTTGTTTTGTGTTTATTTGATAACAAATATTGGACATTTAAAATTGTCTGATGTATGCTTAATCTTGGTGCTAGGTTTTTAATTTGTAGTTTAAAGGTTCATTATTGTCAGCCAAGTGCTTTTTCCATCTCAGGATCACAGTTACTTTAAAATGACATTTTAACTGCAAATTACAAGTTCAAAATAACTTGTAAAGCCCCCAAATAAATGCACACGTTATCTCCTTTTGCTGAAATGGTCCAGCATAGAGATCAAAGGTACAGGTGCATTCGGAGGTAATTTAATCAAATATTTACTATCTACACAGCAAACTAGTCATTTTCTTTTGAAAGGACGTTGAAAGTGCAGTGGAAGCCAATCAGATACGCCAGTGACATTCATGGCTGGTTTCATAGGGTCTAATATTAGTCTAATCAATGTTAACTTGGGTAAGATAGTCCAAAATTAGAACTAAAACCGGGGTCTGTGAAACTATCCTTCAGTGTGGGACACCACTCTTGGCAAAACTGTAGATGAAGTTGTACATCTAGGAAATGGAGGTCCTAAATAGATAGAAATACAACTCCTAATGCATAGCAGTTTCAACCATTCCAGGTTTTACTATGAGCTTGATTAGCCACATCGTATAGGTAACAAACTCAGGTGTGTCATATTAAACTCGTAGTAAAACCAGGAATGGATTAAACTGCTGTGCAATAGGGGTCTTATTTTCATCCCTGTCTCCATCAGAACTGTATTGAATCCACTACTTCCTACTTTGCAGAATTCAAATTTAAACTGTATACATCAGTTTCTTCTCTTGAAAGCTTCAATAAGCATCTCCTTACTGTACTTGTTAAATTACAGGACAGCGAGTTATCCTGACCTTAGACCTGTGCACTTCTCCATCGTCGTCCTCCCCTCCGACCCCAAGGATCTTCCTGGTCTTCAGCCGGCTGACTAGGTCTGACTGGCTGTGCTTCTTCATCAAGGGGGGGTGTGATTTGGTGGCCATGGTTCACACTGTACTGAAGAGAACTCCCGAAACTACAGAAGAGAGAGAGAAAGATGCAGTTGGTTAAACCAGGTGAGTACCACTGAGAACAAGCTTGTATAGGGTTGTAAAAAGAATCCATTATCATGATCTGTAATTTATTTAGTTTCTGATTGTTTTATTGTACTGAAGAAATACTAATTCATAAATCATGTTTCTGGCAGTCATTCAAAGCTAAAAATGATCAGCGCATTGGATGAAAAATGTAGGGATGCAGGTGGTGAAAGTGCCAGTAAGGTGGTGAAAATTGGAAATAGGCTGGGTTAATTCTAAACAGTATCTTACTTTAAATAAAACAAGACCAAGAAGTTTCTTTCGTCTGACAAGACGACTCAGGCCTTTGCTAGGCTTTTTATTTTTAATAGGATAGTAATTTTGCGTATGTGTCTAAACAACGGTGAAATGACCCCTTTGAATTGTTTTGAGAGCAGTACTTTACTCTCTAAACACAATGGATACTGCCAACAGACTGAAACTTAAACAAGCCTTTTGAGGTTTGGCAACCTAGTTATTGACTTGATTTAAGGCTACCTTGTCATACGAATATGATTTGACTGCAACTCCTGACACATGTTTCAAGAAACGCATTTTATTCTGGTTGCTACTATGCTGCGTTAACCTCCAATTGTTTGACTATTAAAATCCAATATACAGAGGGCATGTAGAGAGGCTTGATATATTCTAGTAGAGCAGTCAATCATACTACTTTGGAAAGTACAGATAAAAATTATTCTCTGCCTTAGAGATGAAAATAAAGTACATAAGGTTTCCAGTAGCTTCTATGTATACTGAGAACATCAGACGACGCCTGATGAATACAGACACAAGTAGATTTGAGAATATCAGGTGGTGAATAGAGCAGTGAGAGTGACAGACAGGGTGGAATCAATAAAAGCACAGCAGAAAGAAGGAAAGCAGCCCAGAGGTGTGAACAATCACTAAAACTCCCGAACACATAAGTGACTGACAGGTGGCACCCAACATAGGAGGCTGTGTGGTCCAGTGGTTAAAGAAAAGGGCTTGTAACCAGGAGATCCCCGGTTCAAATCCCACATCAGCCACTGACTCATAGTGTGACCCTGAGCAAGTCACTTAACCTCCTTGCGCTCCGTCTTTCGGGTGAGACGTAGTTGTAAGTTCACACACCCTAGTCTGTGTAAGTCGCCTTGGATAAAGGCGTCTGCTAAATAAACAAATTATAATTATTATAATGAGCACACCATCTCTGCTGGGGTTATGTATCTGTCCTGGACTCATTTACCTACCGTGTTCAATAGGAGAAATGTAACACACTACACAGTATGTATGTGCATGGTCCCCTACGACACCTTAGCAAGGGAGATAGACATTACTTGATAAACATGTGTAGAAAATCAATAGTACTGTATTATACCCAAATTGAACCTCAACGCTCTGTAGGTGGTTCGTCTAGGATTAAAAGGTCAGAGGATTGAGGAACCCAGGAATCTACAGGACACAAAAGTCACTTGATTATTAAATACTGAAGAAAATCCAATACAATAATAATTAATTTTGTTAAGTTTGTTGTTTACAGCTACACGGCTAGACTGCACAATGATACTGCTTCCCAGGTAAGTGAAATGTACAGTACATTCCTGTTAGCTGACTTTTTGTTCTGCAATCACCGTTTTTGCCTCACAGAAGTTCCTGTTCAGCTGCCAAATCCTTCAATCCTTTGTTCGTTTTTTCCTTGTTAAGACCTGGAACAATTTCTGACCGACTTCACTGACAGTCCTTGAAGCAGGCTGGTATTTGTACTATCTGGAGCTGGCCAACAATTTTATGGGGGGAGGGGGGGGGGGGGGGGGGGCTTGGGACACTCACTTAAGATATAAAATGGCATCGCAAATCAGTCCTACACCTGAGTGGGTGCCGGGGGAATAGCATGCTGCTAGATTTAGTTGGTAAGCCGTGTCCTAAAACTGCTATACTCCACAGAGACTAGTCTCATTTCAGACCCCTTCACACACAGTGTGGCAGTAATGAAGTCGGGTTGAAGGCAGGGGAACAGCAAAACAATTAGGCCAAGGCTTTTCCATGTTTCTGAAAAGATGCTTTAACAGAATTAGTAAAAAATCCTCCTAGCACTACTCCTGCATTGAATAAGTATAACAACTGTCTCGGCTCACAGCATTGTGCTTATTATCCAGCAGTCGTTGCTATCTGGGCTATTGTAACCTTTACCATCTTAAAAAGATAAGGACAGCTTGGTATCATGTTTAGTCTTGTACTCCAACCCAGTGAAGGTGAATGAAATGAAAATAATAACAAGGCCTCTTTCAGTGCACGGTGCTGATTTGGATATGAGCGATGGACATTGTGCAAGAGTAGAAAATGACAACTCACGTCAAATGACTTTTCACTTACTGTGCACTGCTTATGGGATTATAAAGAAGCACTGTATGTGCCACCACTGGTTTGTTTTGTTTGGCCGGCCCATTGTTTTCATAGTTGTACAGTGGTTTCAGTATTGTCTCCCAATTAAAGAAATGTATAAAAAAGTTGAATTTTCTGCCTAGCCAACCACCCTGGACGTATGGTTCTCACATTATATCATTTTTACTTGGTGCAGATCCCTGAATCATTCATTCTTACCAGTTCTGATGAACTACTATATCAAAAGATAGGGGTGTGAAGTTCATCTCAACCTGCAAGAAACCCATTTACAGGTAATTATGGCATTAAAATGGTGGTGGTGGTGGTGGGGTGTTAAGCACCTAGATGGTGCACTGGGTTTACTTGCTAGCCTCTTGCACCTTTCACTGCTTGAAGATTGGGTTTCATTACCTTAAAAGGTCCGTGACACAACTATCACAGAATTGCTAGTCTCTGCAGTGAATTCAAGCATGAATTTATGAATTATACAGTAGACTACACACCATACATTATATATATATATATATATATATATATATATATATATATATATATATATATATATAAAAAAAAATCTGCAGTTTGTGAATAATTTATATTACAGCTCCTGCCACAGACCATAAAATACTGAGCAATAAAGAGCAGACAACACTGGTAGCTGAACACGTATTAACTAGTAAAGCAGGGTGGCTTGCGTGCATTTGTGGTTAGATTTGCAACCACAGAGCATACTTCTCACCTCCAGTCGCAAGAATTAGAAAGATATAATGATAAGTGCCAGATACTGTACTTGGAATTTGTGACCCTTACTGTGCACCCTCGGTGAGCGAGCACACTTTGACGTTATTTGCTGCGTAAACACCATTCTAGTTTCTTTTTTCCTTTTAAGAAAACTTACTTGCATGTTACCAATTAAGAAAATATAAATATAAAAAAATACAGTACTAATATGAATTATATACGGTATTTCTATGTTTGTATATAAACGTTTAAGGTCTTTCATTAAATAGACTCGCAATTAAAACAATGTATGACATATTTGGTATAAACTAGAGTATCATAACTTTGTATGGGGATTTAAAAAAAAAACTAAACTTGTTCTAAGAAGCGTCAGTAACTGGAATCTGTAGACATTTTGTTCCTGTAAAATGAACTTCAGTGAGTGACAGCTAAACGGTTAAGAGACTGTACTAAATATCCATCCAGAAAGACTAGCATCTCATCTCAAGAGCAGAACGCCCTGTCACCATGCTTGATGAGATCTGGCTCTGAGAGGACAGAAAATATACTGGGCCACCAACACCATGTCCTAGTCTGCAGCAGCAGCCGCAGAGTACTGACCAGGCCCAGCCCAGCCATGCTGGGTCATTGGGGATATTCATTCCCCCACGCATCCCATACAGTACAATGCCACTGTGAACCCTGTTTTTATTTAATTCCATTCATTTTAACACCTTTCTTCCTATTGTGTACGCAACAGTTTTTAAAAAAAATTTTTTTATCCATCACTAAAATGTATACTATCTAACTGAGTTTCTTGAAATAATGCTTTTCACAATGTATAAATACTTTTAAAAACTGCATATACATTCTTAAGACTTAATATTATAGATGCTAACTGGATTATTTACGTAACCCATTAGAAGCACCCTTGTGTTTTTTTTTTTTTTTGTTTTTTTTTTTTATGACAGTCATATAATTTTACTGAAATTAAAGGTCATACCAGGTCATTCTTCTACCAAAAAAAAAAAAAAAAATGGTACAAATAATGAATGCTCTTTGTAAGCATTTCGGTAGGGTTTGCACTGTAGGTCTGTGGTGATAAGATTTGGGACAAAGTGACTGATATGCCTCAATCAATTCTATTAATCCTAGACAAGCAGAACAAAAATCAATAATTGATAAGGAGACAAGGTCCTTCCAGACCTTTCTCATTAAAACAAAATACTGGCGAAGGGATGACAGAAACTGTATAAAGCAATTCTTAGCAGATATCTTTGTCTAGTGCCACACTTGAATTTTATTTAGTCTATCAAGTGAATTAGTCTAATAGTAATGCGGTTAGAAGCTGAGGAAGCCTTGTTGCTAAAATGATTACAAGCGAAAGGCATCAAGAGTGGGTTGCTGCCATGGATCAAATTATTTTTAAAATCTATTTATTTATTTAAGCTTCTCTCCCTGCCAGCCACTTCAGTGGAATTTCACTAAATCTCCCTGACACTTCTGCTACTGCTACTGCAATTCTCTGACCCAAACTGTAGTACATTCTAGATGCGTAATTGTCAGGAAGGAAGAAAAGTTACAGTGTAAAACTACCAAACAATTCATCAAACAATTCATCCAAACTGTACTAAACAATTCAACCAAACTGTTTCAAAATCAGGGCCCAGTATTTCTTTTTTTAAAATGTTTTTATTCAGTAAGGGTTGAAAATCACCACCTCGGAAAAAACAAAAATGCTTTGGAGTATTTTCCTAACAAGTATCATGTGTAGATGCACATCCCCTGGCGTGACCTAAATACTGTACAAAAGTCTAGCTATCAGTATCATAAGAAAGCAGCCCACCCAGACCTCCAGTACAGTGTATCCACTGTATGTGTGTGAAAATCTAAGCAGGACATACATGGAGATGGACAGTCAAGCATCTTAAACCTCCAGAATCAGGTACTCTCAACTGATCCAAACCATGTTTCATCACACTTGGCCAAGCTGGCTTTTTTAGATGCAAAATGTAAATATCAATGGATGTACGTACGGGTATCTCAACTACAGTAAATCTCTGTTGCCTAACTAAGGACAATGGAGACAACCAGTTCCTAAGACAGATAGATAGGTATTGGACCAAATTATCAAATCGGTTACTATGATCTAGACTCACAGAATCAAGAATTCACTTGTATGAATGACAGCCCTGATGAAGATGTATCTGATGCTCAATGTTCTTAATAGAACAAAAATGTGATGGTCGGTTGCACAAGAGGCTAATATCTGTCTCTCCGGGATATGCCTCCCCACGGTGGGGGATAATATAGTACAGTGTGACGATTTCTTTCAACAGCTGTCTGATCCTGTCATAGTGGCAGGACGTTCTGTTACAGGAAACACACTGTTAATTAACCGCATATACAGAGCCGACTATTCGTTCAAACTGACACCATGCAGGTCAGTAATCCTTCAGTCATTTAAATATGTGCACCAAGCGAGCCTTCAACAGCTATTCATTTAATGTGAACATTGTGTTCCAAAAACATTCTGCTTTGTAAATGCAATAAAACCTGATGTGCTCTTACTGCTCCATTTACCATCATTAGGAGTATACAATTGAAAGCATCAATACTTAAAAAAAAAAAAAAAAAAAAAAAAGAAATCAATCAAAATACTAATGTTCCGTTTGATTTAATTCCCCATCACTTTGTAACACTGTCTTTCTAAGTGCATGCAAATCACATTTGCAGAACTACTACTACACAGGTCTGAAGCAGGTTACAGCTTTGAATTCTGTGGTTGTTCTATAACCAACCTCACCTTTAGACCATATTTTGATCTACAGAGTAGGAACAGGCCATGGTCAACATAGCACAGAATTTATTCTTAACATACAATTTCCTGTCTCCCATTTAAAAAATAAATAAATAAACAAAGTCTGACAAGCTCTCATGTGGAGCCATGTTGAGGTCAGACTTCATGCCCAATAAGGCCCCCTTAACTAACACACACTCCAGAAGGTGTGCAAAGGAATGTCCATACTAAGTTGCATCTCAATTGGATGACTGGTTCTCAAGATGTAGCTAATGATGGAAGTGTGAAATACAGTTTGGGAACCTCAACTATATCTTCATTGCCAAAGCTACTCCAGTGGGGTAATGAAGTCTGACCGGGGTGGGGGTCATGTTTTAATCTGTTACTTGGCAATGGCAACGCATCTTTATAAGGCTGTCAGATCTTCAGTAAATTACTGTGTACACTGGCTATTAACCAGTCCTGAAGTTCTTCCTGCCACTTTTAAGACACTTTTAAGTGCATCCCGATTTAAATGAGAGGTAATGCAAGTTGTTTTAACACTGCATTTTCCTGCCAGACTCCTGCTGTGAAAGTGCTTGGAGCTTGAGTGTTCACTCTAGCAGTGTGGACCACGTTCACACTGAGAAAGGCAGTAAGTTGATTGAACAGGACCATTTTTATTTTGATTGTTTTAAAAAGTTTAAAAAGTCCCCTGCAGTCGATATTTGCTGTGAAATCAACGGAAACGCACATATAACTGTGTCTAAATGACAAATTCGGGTCATACAATATACTGTGCTATGGAAACCTTACAATTGACATTTCTTTCCAGGCTAAATTAGGTTTAATTTCTGGATTTGATAACCAGGGTAACAAAGTACAGGAAGTAAAACGGCCGTATAATTTAAGTTTCCTCTCCACCCCCTGCTAAGCCTTTCTAATTACTACAGTGCCTTTTATGAAACATAAGGATTGTCACACAAACCTAGATTCAGCACCTTTTGAGAATGTGTGCTAAGCAATGTCCAAACTAATTGGAAGAGCAATTATCAAGACACCATTAAAACATGTGACACACGGAGCACATGCTTGTTTAGTGGTATCTCCATTCATTCATTCATTCGCTCGCTGCCATGTCTAATTTATTCCTGTGGCCAGAGAGATATGCCGGCTAGCATATTAAAATATGGCCCCGAAAATCTGAGCGCGTGTCAGTTGCTTGGCAACCCTGGTGCTCTTTCCAAATTTTATCAAGGTGATGGAGGTGTAAAGGAGAGCAGTGTTGACATTTTGTGAGCATGACCATAAACAGTCTCATCTTCGGCTCTTCAACACTTGGTGCCTTGGTAAACTTTAATAAGGACTACAGTCTGACTTCTGATGTGAATAGGTGTCCTGCACTCACTTGAGCATGTGTATTATCAGCTCTTATCGGGTCTCCTTTAGCCCTTTAAGGTACACCAGGAATTGATCAAATGCTTAAATGGTTTATTCTTAAAATACATTTGAGAGTGACTCGAGTATTACACGGAAACTGACAATTTGGATGACCAGATCTAACCTGTGAGGAAATTTTAAACCCTGTTGCGTGCTCCTAATTGCAAAAATAATCAAGTTATTTTATTTGTGGGACATGTATGAGTCTTGTACCTTAAAGGGTTAATGGTGGTGCACCATAATCAGATATAATACACTGCATCATTTTTCTTATAGAAAGTCACTATTAAATAAAACTAAGGGTGCGTCCTTTGTGATGTCACGGAACTCCTTGGTGGTTTTTTACTATCAGATTATGTACAGCAGCTTGTACTTTACTCTCTATATTTACTATAAGTGTGTAATAGGCATTTAAACACAAACAATACATACACAGACAGCTGTAAATGTTTTACATGCTACTGACAGAATTATGATAAAGTTTGATTTCTATAGCTACAGATTTCTACAGTGTAACAGATTTCCAGAGTGAAAAACTGGGACATTTCTTTTTTTCTTCAATTGAAGCTGTAGCAACTCTTCATTTTAACTGCTCTTCAGCAGTTAAAATATGCATATAAGTCACATAATTTAAAAAATTATGAAAATGGCTGTTTTAATCTAAACACAATAGGGACTAATTTAAAAGCCTCACTTGGCTTGGTAGGCTACTTTCATCCTTGTTGCTGTAATTTTATCTGTTCATTTCCAGATAATTTCGTACGTATGTCCTATGAATCTCATTTATATATATATATATATATATATAGAATAGTCATGCTTACTCCTGATGTATTATCATTTTCTTCTGATTTGCACCTGTTTTCTTGCGTCTGCCTGTCACTGGTATAGCTGCCACTATGCCTTTGTTTGTATGTGAAAAATAATTAGTTGCAGCTGTTTTAAGGTCATATTTATATATGTATTTATTCCAAAAAGGTGCAATTTGTATTGGGTGTCCTCGGCTCACTGTGCACCAGCGATCCCTGTAGTCTGGCCGGGCGCCTGCGGGCTTGCCTGTAAGATGCCCAGAGCTGCGTCGTCCTCTGACGCTGTAGCTCTGAGGTGGCTGCATGGTGAGTCTGCAGTGTGAAAAGAAGCGGTCGGCTGACGGCACACACTTCAGAGGGCAGCATGTGCTCATCTTCGCCCCTCCAGAGTCAGTGCAGGGGTGGTAGTGGTGAGCTGAGCCTAAAAAATAATTGGATATGCCAAATTGGGAGAAAATAATAAAATAATTGACGATTACAGAATTTTTTAAAAAAAAGAAACTAATATAATTTCGTCATTCTGGGAATTTGTTTTCTTTATTTTCTTTTGGCCGGAGCCATAGTTGCATCAGCCTCAGACTCTGCAGAAGTCATATATCCTTCACCAGTTCATCACCCTTGTTGAATCAAATGGCGAAATAACTATAATGTACTGTGTCCTCTACTGCCCAGAGATCATCATTGTCAGTAACAGCCTCAGAACGAAATAAAAAACGAATTGTATTCATATTAGTTTGTGACATGTCACCCAAGTCATTAGGTGTTGATGGCTTGCTGTCACTTGGGAAATCAATTAATCATATTAACTGTGTCTGCTGTCAGTTACTTAGATGACAGCCAGCATACAGTAAGATTGACATTTATGTTATCTGGAGCAGTATCATTATCTGGGATCAAAGTGAGTATTTATTCAATACAGATTGACATTTCTATCCTGCTGTAGAATACAGTATCGACTCTAGTGTACAAGCTGGGATACCCTACAAATAATCGACAATGGTGTTGCCTGGGAATAAGGGGTCTGTCTTATTTATGGCACCGAATGTCAAAACAGTCAATCAAGAAAGTGTAGATAAGCACAGGTTTTGACTAATCTGGTATTACAAGGGAGAAAGTTAATGGATTTTTTCACATTGGAATATTCATATGAATATTCATACATTCTTTCCTATTGTAGTATATTTCAATAGAGAATTATGTCCAGAGAATCTCACCACATTGGCTTGCAAAATCAAACACATTATACATTATTGCAGCGGTCCTGTGGGGGATAGCTGAAATTATGCAATTAATTTAGCTTTAACTAATTTCAGGGGGTAATTGGCTGCGCCTGTTGCCATCTCTCAGGCATTTGTTTACGGCCATTTACAGCAGTTCACAGAGCTCTGTGTTTGGCTGGGGGTGTTGAATTGAATCCTGGGGTTAGTTTGGTGTCGTTCACTCACAAGCAGACATGGGCTGGCTTGGACTTGAAAACAACAGTACAGGTTGCGCTCAGCCAGGAAGCCTGCTTAGGAAGAGCAGGGAACCAGGCCTTTGCTCCTGTTGTTTCTACAAGGTCCTGTAGTAAAAATGCTTGGGATGAGAGTCACTGAAGCTGACCTAGAAAAGGCCACATATGGCCTCCTGTTTGTAATGCTACATTATAATTTTAGATGATTTCTGATGAGAACTCTGCAGGTTCCCATATATTTCTGTCATACTCGTTCAATCATGTTTTCCCAATCATTCTAAAAGTGCATGGTAATATGTACATAGCTTAGCCTATTTTGAGCTGACTGACCCTGCCAACCCCTTGCCTGAGTAGAAAAGAAAAAGAAAACATATTTTTCATATTTTTGTTTACAAACAGAAAGTGCTGCCCAAAGGTTATTGGCTTGTTCATTTGAAAATAAATCCCTTTTCTTCGGGGAAAATGATGTTCCTTACTGACTTCTGCTTTCATCTGTATTTTCAGATATTGTCTGAGAAAGCAACACAGGCAGGCATGTCGGCAGGCAGGAGCAGCCTCTGGGAATCTGATTTAGGGTGTGTATTTTTTCATTAAATGAAATGAGAAAAGTATTTGGCTTCATTCCTCTGGCTTATATCAGTTTGTCTATCTGAGGCAATCCATCATCCACTTGGCTGAGGGAGTTTCCTTTTAGCATCCCTGTAATAATTTGCCTCCTGACCGCTATCGGTTTAGACCTTGCCTCTTCCATTTTGCAATCCTCTTTTAAATGTTCTTTACATTTTGGGCCCTTTTATTCCAAAGATTCTTGGTCCCATCATTATTATTTGTCAAACTAACTTGACCACAGAGCTACTGAACAATTTAAATTGAATTTGGTTAACATGCATATTATAGTATGCTCTTCTTTATGAATATCTGATTTGGGAATCAGATATTTGGGAATATCTGATGTTGCAGCTTAAACTGCAATCATGGCTGCCTGTAAATACTTGAAGTAATGTCTTAAATAATATATATATATATATATATATATATATATCAATATCTCTCCTTTGTAATGCTAGGTTTAATTGTGTTCCTTTTTTTTTACTACAATAGAGTAAAAGGTAACACTAAAATGTATTATTCAATATAGAATACCAGAATTTTGAAAGAATATTCAAACCAACCAAATGCTTTGTTGGTACTGTTTTAATTGTAGCTCACACATTTTAAAAAATATGCTGAAGACAATGAGTTCTGTTTGGACTTTATTACCGTCCAGGAGGTCATGGAACTACACTCCACGTTGGCTCTAGAAGCTCTAGTTTACCTCACAACGCAGTCTCTATGTTGGAGCCACAGAGGCACCAGTTTCATGACTCCAACAATCAATTAAACCTTGACCCAACACGGGGAAAACCAAAAGGACAGGAAATGGCAACCTGTCATTGAACAAGGACATTGGATTCTCCACGCAAACCTCCACACCCAAAACTATTGTGGGTTACTCTATATTTCACTTTACTGTGTTCATGAAGTGCTCTCCCTATTGCTCAACAGATGGTCATAAATGACCTTAAAACACACTATTTTTCTGTGCCAGTTATTTCCTTCATCTCTAGTTCTTAAGCTACCTTGTGACCGTGATAAATATACTGGGGCAGGTGCCGAGAGACTGGCAGTGATGTATTGTACCATAATGAGAACAGTTTTAAATTCAGTGATGAGACCTGGACCCTGTAACCACGGTAACACCTCTGTTACTGAGCATTCCCAAAAGTCAATGCTGCAAACAATACGGGCGGGTGGGGGGGGGGGGAATAGTAAATGGTCCTGAATGCAAACCATTAACCTTTTATTTATGTAACCAGGAAGACCTTTTGCAACTGTTTAAAAATTAGGTCTTGGCTATACGCCAAGCCAGCAAGCACAGAAGCACATTGGATGTTGTGATTAATTGTGATAGATGCTCCTGATAAATTAGTACCTCTTTTTAATGCCCTGTTATTGGGTTGTTTTGCTTCCACTTGGGTTCTTTCAGTAAAGCAGTGTACTAGGGATTGGGGTGGAGATCTTGTCCATCACAGGGTTTAGTGTACATTAATAGTGGGGCTAGAATAATCTCAGAGAGACATGCCTGTGCACACCCCCATCTCTCTATATAAAGAACAGCTCAAATAAAGGCATTCCAGCCTCCTATGTGATTGGGAATATGCCTTACTAGATCAATCTTATGTCTCAATTTCCCAGGCTTGGGCTGGAAAGGTGACCGGTTTGGAACCCCTGAGAGCCTCCACACACTCACTGCGTTCCTGCAGCTCCAATCGCATCCCCTCACTACAGGGGGCACTTCAAGCCTGGAAGAACTCCCACAATAGAAAACACCAAAAAATCATAACTGTTCCCTTTACAAGCCTCCATTACAAGAGCGCCAATCATTTATTTCCAATGAAATACAGTATGCTTTATTCCCTGGGAATGGATAGGTCAGAGACCTCTGACAGCGTGTCTACAATTTATGAACCATAGGTTGTTTGGAAGCGAGCCAAAACACCTTCAATCTGATAGAGAGCTGTAATCCACTCCAATTGACTGCATAAAGGCCTTAATTGGCTGTGTGAGTTCATATGAATGTTGTTTATGAAAGAAATGAACACAGAAGTGCTTAATTTGCTAGCTTTGGAGCACAGAGCTTTCAACATCGAGTTTGCTAAATGTGAGGGCAGCTTACTCCTGCACAGAGTTTAATGGATACAAAAATGCAGTAAACTGGCTGGTTGTACTGATATTCCTGAATACAAAATTGCATTAGACTCTCACAAACTGAAATAACTGAAGTTCAGTTCTTGTCTTAGGCCTCTTCTAAGCCACTTCAGATGCTTACTTCTGTTTATATGTGCAACGTGAAATTGTAACAATGAATAAAGTTGTGCAAAAAGTTATGGAAACTCAAGTCAAGACAATGTAATAGGACTACATTCCTTGTATTTTTGATTTCCAGTACTGCATTAGTTTAATAATTTCCCCAAAATTACAACCAGAAAGCTTCCTTATGAGAATTAGACCTGAATTAAATCAAAATTGCAGTCCCACTATAACCATAGTCCAATAACATGTTTGTATACAGTAACATAAAGGATCCTGCATCCTTTTGATTTCAAGACATGTTGTTTTACGGAGTTACAAAAACAAATGAACACCTTGGCAGTGCTTAAGAGACCTTGAATTATATTTCCTAATTAACTGGTTCAAGTTTGTATCCTTTTAATATATATATATATATATAGAAGTTTTAATAGCATACCTAACTTTAAGCTTGTCTTCGATTTTTGTGCTGCTGCTGCTGCCCTTAACGTCTCTGTAGGGTATTACCCAGCCCATAAATAAAATATAATTATTGAATGCATGCACATCTCCAGACTGAATTCTCCTCTTATGTTTGCTGGCTCTCCCACGTTGACTCCTCTGTATTGATTTGTCTGGCTCTAAAAGTCAGCTACCAAGTTCCTCCTTGAACACAAAATATATTAGTTGTGTTTTCCAGACATGTGCCTGACACAAATCCTGCTTTAAAACCCAGTGGAGGCAAGAACAGCACTGTTTCACACACCAGTTAACGATTTTAAAATAGCTTCAACTGGTTATCCATTAACTTTTAATGTTGTATGCCTCGAACTCGCTTTCAGAGGAATTCACTATGTCTGTCCAGTGTCGATACATCCTACCAGACGGTCATGTGATACTGGGAGTAGGTGGAGCCAAGAGTTGAAATAAAGGCCAGCCTCACTTGGCTTTATGAAATGAGGAGTAACACTTGTGGCACAGCAGATACATTTAGCTGAAAGCTACAGAAAACTGCTCAAAACTATAAGACATGGGACAGGAAAAGTTTACTTTTGAAACATATAGAATAAGCAACAATCACTAATTCCACATTAATTCATATGCACTGATACACAAGGCAGTGAACAGAAGACAGTGGCCAATTTGTTAAGAATGATTAAAAAAATAAAGTTGCTATGTTATGAATCAATGTTATACAAGGCATCTGAACACCATGTCATGCAAATAATGGTGCTGCCTAGAACAGTTATCCGTTAATGTTTATCAAACTTTGAAAGGTGGCTGTTGAATCATCTCAGACTGCAACCATGAAATCAAGGACCACTGCATCTTTAAGGAATCTGTCTCCTCGCTGTTAGACGCACCTGGTGACTTAAGAAGGAAGACAACGGCTTCAAAAGAATCAGGACACCTTCAGTAAGGAGTCAATCAACACACAGGAACGCAAGCATGGAATGCAAGCCAGAATAGAGCTCAAGATGGATATTTATTAGAATCATAGAAGTGATCAAACTCTTCAGGCGTTGCATCATGGGAGTACTGTTTTTATTCCTTAGGCTGCACTGGTTGTAACTACAAAAACAATAACAACAAATTCCTACTTTTAAAGCTCTTTCTGTGTCAAGATGTCTCAAAACACTATTTAAAAACACAGGCCCAAACAGTCAAACTACAAAATAAAAATTACAATAAAAAAATAATAAACACTGAAACATTAAAATAAGTCTCTGTGTTCATGTTGAAGTATTTAACAGAATTCGAGTCCCTGAAACATGAGTTTTGTAGCATAGTAAGAAAAAGCACCCGCTTCCTGGGGTCTGTGCTCTTCCAAAAAAACAAGATCTTGAAACTGCAGGACACTACTAGGGATATTTGAAATGAGCAGCTCTGTATCATAAACAGGAAAAAGAACAAACACACCAGCAAGTAGCAACAGGGGAAAAGAAATAGCTCATATATTTTTAAACTTACATCACTGTCAGGGTAGCCTCACATGTGTATATATGAGTGTAGAGAAGAGACGATTACTGTACTGTACATTAGTGCTAGGCAAGGACATTAACCTCTCTAATTATTGGACTATGCTTTGCAATGTATGAATTTATGGATTTAGAGAGAATACAGGGGAGAGGAAAGGACATGGGATCATAATAACTGTCTGTGAGGGAGCTGTTAATTCCAACCCTCACTAAAATCCACGAGAGCTAACATTGCCATTTCATCGTAGTGTGTTTAACATTGCACTGTTTAAAAAGGACTGAATGGTGTTACAAGGACTGGAACAAAACATTAACTGTACTAACTGCTTGTACTTTGAATTTGTAATTGTACATTTAAACCCTATGTTATGTATTGCAAAAGTATGGAAATCAGTGTACTTACTGGCAGGAAGGGGTATTAGTGTTGTTGACGAGAGACCTGTGACAGAAAAATAAAGATGTGAAAAGCAAAGGAAAGAATCTGTAAACATGGCAAAATGCTCATATTATTTCAATGAAATGATGCAGACTTTTGTTGGAAGAATATTGCAGGAGGGGTGGTGTTTTAAAATAGAAAATACACAGTAAAAAGAAAATAACGTACCCAGTGATATAGGAAAATACCTATGTTAGAAATATCAGTAAAATCAGAACGAAAAGAAATGAAAATCTAATGGCCATTCTAATGTACTTTATTTGCTTTTATGTAAAGTATGCAAATTAAATGTATTATATAATATTTTGAAATAATTACTCCCTTCTCACTTGGATGAGCTTAGAGGGTGGAGCTGATGATAGTCAGCGTATATAAGCTCATTTAGGCAGTAGTGGGGTGGGTTTTGGTTACTGTGGTTTGATAGCCTGGAGAAGTAGCAGCAACAGCAACAGCAGACAGGAGCTCAGTAACTGTTTTGATGTCTGGAGAGGCTAGAGGCAAGCTAATCCTCTGTTAAATCTGATCTTAACCCTGTATTTGGCCTGATTATTAATTAACTATTTGAAGAGCCCTGTTTATTTTTCCATGTTTATCCTTGTTTTGTTTTGTTTTGTTGTTGTTTTGATAATAAATGTTTAAATGTTGCACCTTCCATCTCGGACTTCTTGCCTTGCTTTCTGCTCACCATTACTGTAACTGTTCAGCAACCTCACACTGTCTAACTTGCCTAGGGGGAAACCAAGACAGTGCCTGGCATTGTAAGGTTGCAAATAATGACAAGTGAGTGGGCCTCACTGGCAATAATGCATTCAGCTTTTTAATAATAAGTCAGTTTCAAGAAGAATTGGCCATTGTGTTGAAACATTCCAAGTACATATTCCACTCGAAATCTGCAGATGCCAGCTGCATAACAACCTCAAAGAGTTTAACTGAATTCTGTATGTTCGGTGATTATAGCAAATGATGAATTACCAGCCACAAATGACACCACTAAACTGCTGAGCTCACAACACAAAACCTTTGTCAAATTGACTTAGGGGTGGATTTGATCAACCTAGTGTTATATAGTGTGAGTTCAGGGAGACAAATTACACAGCAACGATTTATTAAGGGGAAAATCAAAATCAAAACTGATGATGGGTTCTTTATTTGCTAATTACAGACACACTCTCTTAACACTGACTACTGGCAGGGTCTTATTTATAACTGAACTACCCCAGTACTAAAGGTTCCTACCTTATTAATTATACAAGACAAAACTATGTCCCACCAGGATAAATCCCCAGCTGGACTTTTAGAGCAATTTACAGCACTAGGGAGTGGGGAATCAGCCTGGACTGCATTAACCACATATCAGTAGTTATCCCAGGATTACCCCTACACATAAGTAGTTGATGCAACCCAGGGGGAATGCTAACTGTCTTGTTCCAGGTTATTAGAGTTTCACTGTAGTCTTAGCTACTCATTGCTCTCTCGATTCACTTATTTGATCTCATATTCCACTGCTGTGCCAAGCAACACCCAATCAAGCTTGTAAAAAAAGATAATCTTTACACAATAGTACAAACCATATGACTATCCTCAATAATTAATAATAGAAACAGCCTGCCGCAATATTTACTGGTATAGTTGCTACAAATTGGGGTTTGTTACAAACCGACTCAATTCAGTTGCTTTGGTTTAAAACAATTAATCCATTTGCTTGCTGTTACCGGTGCAAAATGTGTTTCTTGGTTAGTTTCCGAGTTTTGAGTTTATATGTGTTTATAGTTTGCTAAAGAACTTGGTTGTTATTTGATTGATTGGTGGACTGGCTGTTTACACATTCATGCAATCCTTCTTGGCATCATCTTCCTTCAGTCTGTCAAAAAAATAACATGTTTTATTACGTTTAACTGTTTTACCAAGTTCTGCCTGGATTTTGTTGTCTGACCAAATTTCTTTCACTGTCCATATGGTTCCCCTGAACAATGTCTGATTGAACTTTATATTTAAAATGTTTGCAGCTACAAATAGTTCCCCTGCTGTTCAATAAAGTCAAGCAAGTCAACCAAACGCAGTTCATTTTCCAGAAAAGCATTATATAATATGCAAGTTGTTGCTATGGCAACGATTGTTTCTACTGTATGGTAATACATTTTATAAACACAGCAGTTTATTTTTCTTTAAGCGATTTTCAAGTAACACAAAAATAGACACCATCAATTTTAACGACAAAAAAAGTACTCCTGGGTTACGTAGTGTACTGTTCAACGCAATCAGCAACCATGTACAGTAACTTAGCGATTAAACGGCCACAGCAAAATTGAAAATTAACGGCATACAATAAAAAAAGGTTAATTTTGATAAAAAGGTCATTTTTGTAGGGTTACACCAGAAAACAATAGCAATTATTTTTTGCTCACTAAAATATGGAAAGTTGCTTGGAAATGAATGCACGAAGGATGGGGAAAAAAAAAGGTTAAAGCGTCTTGGATGTCTAAGCACAAGCTCCAGTGCTATGTTTAGTTAGATAGCTTGCCTCTTGGGCCAGTCTTAATGAGACTCATTTGGATTTGCTGTGACAGCTTCTCCCTCCCAATGAAAGCAAAACAAGTCAACAAAATCTTATAGGTCAATTACTATGGAAACCGTGCATAAAGAACATTATTAATTATATTATATAAAACCACCTATTCTAGTGGGAAAAGATGAATAAAGCATAGAAGACATTGAGTATATCGCTAGCTGAAACGGCAACCACAAGTTTCTTTAGTATTATTAAATATACCACCATTTCATAGATGTGTTTCTTCAGGTAAAAAACTTGTCTTTATAAATGTCCTTTTATATTTTAGAATATGTACAGTAGATAGTACTGTCAAAAGTGAGAAATCAACATTATCTTAACCTGGCAAATACAAAAAAGTTTCTGTGGCCCAAAAAGGCTGTCAGTATCAGAATGCAATATAAAGAGTGTGTGTAGATATAGTTTAAACGACGATATTGCAAAGAGTTTAAACCTTCATAAAAACTGACCAAAAGCACACAATAACTAAAGATTATAAAATAACATAGACTGCATGCAAGAGAAATTAAAAAAAGGTTGCTAAACAAACAGGAGTGTGGCAGAGCAGGGCTCTGCCCTTAGAAATACTGGCAGGGAAGGAGTTAAATTCTCCTCCCTGCCCAGATTGATTGCTTCAGGTGGGAGCAATCAGTCAATTAATCATTCAATTAAGGACCCAGCCACCTGGCATAAAAGGAGGCCTCAGCCTCCCATTTGGAGGAGAGAGTTCTAGAAAGAGGAAGCAAGTGGGTTTTCTGTGTTTTCTGTTTTTGAATCCAGTGAAGGCAACGCCCAGCCTGGAAACCTTATTTTGTAAGTTTCGTTTTGTGTTTATTTTGTGCCTTAAAAACCTTTTTGTTTGGCCCTCGTGCCGATTTATTTGGAATTTTTGTATATTAAAAACTTTATTTTTGAACTTTAAAACTGTCTCCGAGTCTCAAACCTCGGTCATCCTTGTCACAAGGAGAAAAACAAAAATTGAATTAACAAGGTTTGGGTGTTTGATGAGAAAATCACTAAAAACAAAATGGAAACCACCAGGCACCGTAATAAAATATATTATAAGTAATGTAGCATTCTTGCCCTAACCTTTGCCTTAAACATAACCTAATCATTACAAGCTTACTAGAAAACTGAGAACATTACAGATAATTATCTGACTTACTGTAGTTCATGTTAATTTAATCTCAGTTAATATAAATCAAACATGATTATGCTCCATGATAAGCATTACAAATCATGAATGGTTTTAGAAGACTACATTTAGGACAAATAGTAAAATACCCTGAGCACACATGTTGAGTTTAAACGTCTGTAGTACAAAACCCCGACCTATTTGGTCATTTTGTTTCTTAAGACTGGCATTATGTCAGCTGACTGCAACTCACTGTCTGAAAATGTCACTATGCCTTTCATTGAGAATCAGTTTTGCACTGCTCATACACTATTTCTGTTCACTTTAGATTTGAACAGCACTTCACTGCAAAGGACAGAGCACTTGAATGCCTGCCCCTTTCAATTGAAACAAAATCAAAAAGACAGCAGTGCTGGTACATCCGTCTGCTTATTGCTGTATGGTTTAATCTCCACTGTCCAGGGATTCGAGAAATAACATGCCAATTGGACAGGTAGGCCGGGCCGGATTAACACATAGGCAAACTAGGCAGCTGCCTAGGGGCCAAAGTCATGGGGGGGGGCCAAAAGATACGGAATTGCCAAACTCGAAGAACTTCACTCACTGACATTTCAACCGAGTTAGTGTATCCCACTTTTGTTCACACAAAATAAAACTGGTGACCTGGAACTTACTCTCACTCACTTTCGCACAGCGACACAAGTAAATTCCAGGTAGTCACTTTGATTTTTCTTGAATACAGCAAACAATGTTCCTTTCGGGGGCAGCAAAGTATAAACACAAGCAACGGGAAGAAGAATGCAAGCGGCAAAGGGGGGCATTAGAAATATTCTTACAATTGCTATGCTTTTACTGGATAGCCTAGATGGAATTTATGCAGTAATGGGTGACTGGCACAAAATTGCGCTCTTGTCTACACCTAGCGGAGAGCCACATTTTCCTATCTACAGACATTCTGACCATCAAGCCTGCTGTTAGAAACAGCACCAGCTTCAGACCAACGAAGCAAATGATCCAGTTTGCAAATGTATGCATGTATGACCATAAGAAAGTAAATAAGACCTAAAGAAATGCAAGTACACAAAAGTAGCCTATTTTATAATGTATTTTATTGTTTCTGATTTTTTTATTTATTTTTATTTTTTTTAAATGTCAGCAAATGTCAACGAAAAGGGCTACTGTAAATCTGTATGTCAGTAAAAACAACATTACAAGGTTGGCAACCTTGATTTGGCTACATGACAATGTACAGGTTTGTTTGTTTGTTTGTTTATTTATTTATTTATTTATTTATTTAATATGCATTATTGTGCGTTACAGGGGACCTACAGTTAGTGGACAACAGTTTGAGCGCCATCCTACATAAAAGTATCATGTTTTAACAATCAACATATGGTGTTCTTGTGCATATTACAATTGTTGTATTTTTACTCAGTAAATCGGGAAAGGCGATTATCAAGCCCTGCTATGGGATTTGACGCAGGCTTCAGGTTTTTCCGAATTTATTTTGAAATGTATTTAGCACACAACCTTCAACTAAACTGTTTCTGTCAGATTCGGTCAGTCGTTCAGTTCAGAGCAGTGCGTGAAACTTTCATCACAATTATAACTTGAATTCGGCATAATTGACAGTTTCTGATCAAAACCAAGCATAATAACTTAAAAAAAGAAAATGATACATTTTGCAAATTGGTTGCTATTTGTTGTTATTCATATAAGACGGTGGTTGTAGCCCAGAAGTGTTTGCCTAAGGTAAGGAAAAGTGCAGAAAAATTACTACTGTTTAACTCTGGTTGATTCCCTGGAATACAGGAAGGTTAAACAACTTGTTAGTGAAGCAGTCTTCAGTATATACATGTGACAGAGAAATAATAAATCTTGATTATAAATCTCCCTCACGACCTGTGAGGGCGCTGTGTAAAGGGAACGGAGTGCCCCGGACTGGATGGCCTGACAATTAATTCCCAGGGATGGAAGGGGCGGAGCTACGTTACACCAAGTCATCGTCCCGGAAGGGAAGCAATGTGGTAACCTTGGATTGGAGGAGAAACGGTTGCACTCGCTAACCAAGGGGACGTGACTGATGGTACATAAGGGGAGTGTTTTGTTTGTTTTGTCATGTCTAAAAATCTACTTGTTTGTTATTATTAGATGGCTAACACGATCCGGAGCTGTCGCTACAGGCCAGCACTAAACCCGGACAACACTGCACCATTGTACATGAATAAATTGTATTTAACCACGAGCACTATAGCACTCACTCTGGACATGTGAACGTGTGTGTCTTTGTGTGTTCTACTGTGTTTATTCATTTCAAACTGTGCATTATTATATCAGGACTGCAACCCGTTGTTTTGGAACAGTGCAATGCACAGTGCTGTGTATTGCCTGGGATTATTCTTTGTGGTGGCCAGACCAGGATTTACAAAATAAAACCTGTTTGGATCGTCTTCTGTTTCCTAATCACATCACCACTACACCTGCGCACCACAAACCACATTGCCACAGTACAATTGAAAAAAAAAAAAAACGATCAAAACGCAATACGTATAGGTTAACCATGCCATTTAGTTCCTGAATAAACTCATTAAATGACACAATATTGATCAAACTAAAGTGTGCAGGCTCTGGTACCTCCAAGCAATAGGGACTTATTAGCCCTGTATATAACACACTATAACAGCATGGCAAAGCATCACTCAGCTTTTTCATAGAGAATAATTAATGTATATTTTATTTAACAGTAAATAGAAACTAAACAAAGTTGTATTTGAATACTGTGTTAATTTACTGTGTTTCCATTTTTTAAAACTATTTACAGGTGTTATGCAATGTCTTTGGAGCTTTGGACATGGGTTGAAAAAGCAACCAGTCAATGTGTCTCCTGAAACATCTTACAGTCTCTGCTGAAGTGAACGTCCTGTTACAGCGGATCACAATGTGTGCTTGCTCATGTTATGTCTATACATTGTGTCAGATAACCAGGACTTCATGGGATACAGAACATCTTTCAATGTAGAATCTGCACATGTATTTGGCAGGAATAGTATTAACCCTATCCCTGGCAAACTGGAAGAACAGCAATATAACAGCCCTGTCAGAGTGCAATACATTATTCTGATACTTTCAATAACTTGTGTTACCAAGAATGTCAAAAGTATGCTTTATCAAAATTAGCGGTTCTCATATACTGTAAGTAAAATTGCAGTTGGAAGTATGTATGTTAAACTGAGTCCTGGTTTTTGTTCCAACTGTAAATTACTTAATTAGAACAATAATTGGTAATAATTGGTCCAATTAAGTAATTTAGGAAACAGTTGGAACAGAAACAAGGAGGGACACCGGCCCTCCAGACCCAGGATTGGACACCCCTGCTATATGGGAACAAATGGACACAAGGCCTTGACAGACTGCAATAATGTGATGTTGTTTCCTATGATTTGAAGAATTCAAGTTTAGTTGGCAAGTGCAGGCAAGATGGTGGCTTGCCTCGATACAACATTGTGGAAGAAGGTTTATACCCCTATTCTCCATTTCATAGTAGTAAAGACTTTCAAAAATACCAATACTAATGGCATTATAAAAAAAATTAAAATGAAAACAAATCACCCACAGAAATACAGGCCACGTTTACCACACCTACCGGTAGGTTTATGTTAATAAAAACTAAATATACACCTAAATATATAACTGTTGATCTCACATGTATCAGTTACAAATCATACAAAAGGGACCAGTGCTGCTAGATTAGTAGAACACATCCGATACATTCTATATGCAAGCCTACTTTTAAGGAATAGAATGGAAAGCTTTTTACATTCTTTAGACTCCATTGGTCTAATTCCTGTGCTGTTATCTTGATGTGTTTCTGACCAGAAAACTCTAGATAAATATAATTTAGTTTCATGAAGCAGTACTTTAGATTTATGTCAAAAACCAGCCTTTCAGGATCAGTATGCTGGGACGCATTAATAAGTAAATGTTCAGCAATACATTAAGCAACTGATAAACAAAAAGAGAAGTCTTTTGACTGGATCATCATGACCTATGACTTCAAACCACCAACCAAAAACCAATGTTGTTAAACCCAGTTTCATCACAATTGGTTGAGTTGTTCTTCATTTACTGTATATGTATAAATGTAAGTGTGACATACATAAATAGCTCAAGACAGATTGACAGTCATGTCCTGATATCCACAGATTCTCACATAACTAAATAATGTCCTCAACAAGTTTCATCACAATTATAAGTATGTACAAGTGCCTCCTTTTCACGGGGGAGAAGGATTTAAAAACAAATCCGTCTACAGAAATTGAAATGAAAAACATAACACAAAGGAACACATTTAAAAAGGTGTGTATTTTAGTAAAGCAAAACAACTACAACTTTCTAAATCTGTCATTGTCCAAATCAGGAATTGTCCAAATGCTTAAATCCTGTTTGGCACCAGACATATAATATAATCTTTAAGATCCCTATTCTCTTTCACAGTGTAGTATTGTTTGCTTGGTTTAAGCTTTCCACAAAACATCCTAAAGCATGGGAAAATGCAACAACACATTTCAATATAAAACTAAAAGAATCTATAATTAAATGTCTGCTTCCTGCCACTAAGACATTTCTGAATACCACTACTGCTGAGATCATTAAAACAAAGCCCACCTTCAGTTAGTGTTACTGAACAGTTTACAACAAAACACATGATTTACTGTTGCAGTCTGTTGTGTTGCACATCTTCGCAGTATAATTTAAA
The DNA here is from genome assembly GCF_902713425.1 of Acipenser ruthenus. NCBI lineage: Eukaryota > Metazoa > Chordata > Actinopteri > Acipenseriformes > Acipenseridae > Acipenser > Acipenser ruthenus. The sequence continues at coordinate 18,720,014 of NC_081215.1, forward strand.
AAAAAAAACAACCATTACATTTCATAGTATTATTAACATAGCCCTGATCACAAATCAGTTTTGACGAGTGTTTTCATTTGAGATATTGCCTTTACATGAACACGTCATAAACAGCCACAGTGCACAGACCAAAAACAATCACGATTATGTTGAAAATGATATAGTGAGAATACATACAAGACAGCAGCCAGTAACATTGGGTGTTTCGCTGTAAACGTTGCAGCCTGTTCTTTATTCCATGAAATGCATATCACACAGGC